>NC_081549.1:2860991-2886353 GCF_901000735.1 Corylus avellana | reverse complement strand
TAATTAAAAAAGAAAAAAAAATCCTAAGGGGTGGCCGGCCACCCCAGTTGGGGCTGGGGGTGGCTTCGACCACCCCAGACTGCCAGTCTGGCCCTTGGGGAGGCCGAAGCCACCCCATTACCCTTGGAGTTGGTCTGGCCACCCTTAGAGGCCAAATTAAATAATAATAATAATAATAATTAATTTAACACATGGGGTGGCCGATCCAATTAATTTTACATTTATAACACAACTAGGTGTATAGATGATAGATCACATGCCAGAGGAGTTTGGTGGTTTTTGAATGGGAAAATTAAAAAGATTCTTTTGTGTCTTCAAATCAATGCAGTAAGACATGTGGAAAGCCTAAAGTTAACCTAAAAGAAATTGTTGGATCGCAATTTTTTAATTTTTTTTTTTAATTTAATAAGAAAAAGGGTTCTTAATTTGAATGAAAGAATAAAATAAGAGACTAATCAAAAATCTTCAAAACACAAGGTTAGATCACATATCACTTGTAAAGGTTTATCATTCATGGCTTTTTAATAAGGGATAATGCAGACGAACAGTTCTTGTAAGTGCATATATTTTGCAATTAGCTATTTGTAGTATAAAAATTTCCTGAGAACTCTTTGTAGTAAATAAAAAATAAAAATGGGTTCATGCATTCAACTTATATATATATATATATATATATATATAGAAACCATCAAATGCTACATCAACACTAATTATATTGCGAAATGTGTCGCCCACAATTAAAAAAATAGGGAAAAATTCATAAAATTTCTCTGAACTTTTACGCATTTTAAAATTACTCCTCAAAGTTCAAAAAATCTCAATTAAAAGTATCGAACTTTTAATTTCTTACAATTATCCCATTTCGTTAGGATTTTTCGTTAAATTTTGTCAAAATTTTCAAAATACCAATTTTTTATTATAAAAAATAAAATAAAAATTATAAATCTTCATGCGTTTTTTTTTTTTTTAATATTTGCAATTTTTCTTTTTTATAAAAAAGAGGGGTATTTTGAAAATTTTAACAAGATTTAACAGAAAATCCTAACGAAATGGAGACGTAAATAAAAGAAATTCAAAGTTCGATGCATTTAATTGGGAGTTTTTAAATTTTGGGGGATAATGTCAAAACAAGAGTAAGTTCCCTAAAAATAAAAACAAAAACTTGAGGGGAATGGTAGAGCCGGCCACCTCCAAATAGCTAAACGGGGTTTGACCAAAGCCACTCCCCATTAGGGGGTGATTGAACCAACTTCAATAGCCATACGGATAATTTTCAAACCACTCCTTATTTGATAAGAAGGGCGGCTCCATCACTCCCTCAATATCTTCTTTGCTTTTCAATTGACTGTTTTTATAAAAAAACAAAAAGAGAAATGAATAGAAGTTAAGTGCAGAAAAGTATTTGTGTATTTTGCTCTTCACGTTGAGCTCTAAGCCACAGCCAATTTTTGTAACACGGAATTAATTACAAATATGTACAACCACAGACAAAAGGACTCTGATTTTACATTTATACGCACTTTAGCCATGCATAAATGCAGCACGAGTACAAAATAAATTTCGTCATTTAAATAAATTTACAATAAGAATATAAATAAATTTTACAAAAAAAAAAAATTACAAATTGATGTGGCACAATATGATTGGATTTCTCAAAATTTAAATTTATCTCAAAATTTTATACTAGCATAAATAATAATAAATCTTGTATTTAAAAAAAAGATGATAATAATCCCTATTCCCACTTCATCTTCTAGTGATAAGGCTAATTAAGTAAATCCCTTGCTATTGGGTGGCTATTGAAAAACGTTACCATTCTCTCATGCGAACAAACTATTAACAAAACATAGGAAATGAACTACTTCGAAAGATTTTCAAGTTGATAAATAACTTTTTATTATAATATATAATTAATGGCGGAGTCATGAACATGTACTGGTAGGGGGGGGGGGGGGAAATATAAAAATTAAAAATTTTTTTAAAAAAAATTGTAATGACAAGATTTTATTTTCCTTGTTTTGTTTTCTTTATATAATATATTTTTATTATAATATATAAAATTATGGTAAACACAAATCAAAATAGAAATTATAACAGTATCATAAAAAGTATATCTATTATACTTCATAAATATATGTTTATAATTGATATATAGTAAGTTAACATGTAGGTACTAGTAAAAAAAAATAAAATTTACAAAGTGTCTAAAATAATGCACTTGAAATTGTCAATAATTTACTGAAACTTGTTGACACTTGGCAAAATCCCAAAGTACAAACAAAACCTTATATAAAATGTCAATGCTGTTCTAATCAGATTAAGACAGAAAAAAATTATAACAAAAGGCAACTTGTCATTGAGAAACTGGGCATTGATGCAATTTCACTTTAAATTTTGTTGTTTAGACCATTTATTTTGATGTCTCTTGGTAGCATGCACTTTTATGTATAAAAATAATTTATCTCAATAGCACCTTAATTTATGTATAAAAATGTCAATACATTATGATACATATAATTAAACTTAGTGCAACTAATTGACACTGTAATATCAGTGTGCTATTATCATTTGCCATTATATTGACATTTTTCTTAATGACCAATTTAGTGAAAAAATGATCCTCTTTATTTTATTTGAAATGAATAATATATAATTAATATATTTTAGATGAGAAAAATTATTTAAAAATTTAAAATAACAATTTTACCCTTCTAAAAAAAACATCAGGAGCATTAAATGAAATGGAACAAATGCAGCAATGATTAAGAAGGCTAGCCTACACCCACAATATGACTAGGCAATGACCAGTCCATCTAGGCATCTACACTACACCCAGTCACACTACACCCAGTCACCCAGTCCATTGCAAGGAAATCCTACATGGCTCCACAGCCTCCACGTAATAAAATGATTATTAACCTTACGTACGATTGGAGAGTAAGACAAAGATGAAGAGCAACCGCAGAGTGGTCTGAGATTCCGAGTAGAAAGTAGAAAGTAAAAAGTAAAAAGTACTACCAAACTTGTGATTTTTCAGTTTAAACTTTGTTTTTTGGCTGGGTTGAGCGAGAAGAGCCCAAATTTGAAGGCATCTCAACTTTTTTTAAACTTTATTTTTAATAAGAATAGTTTTGAGCTTAAAAAAAAAAACGTCTCAACTCTCTTTGGCACGCATTCTTGAGTCACTGAGAATAAATGAATGTCAGGTGACAGTGACTAGAATGTAGTAGACACCACATCTTTTTAATCGATAGAAGACTAGAAATATGCTTGATTTTTAAGAGCTTATTATATGGTACACCAGTCATGAACTATAATTAAGAGGGTGTTTGACAAATGGGATGGCTTAAACACTGTAATTGATGTAGATTGATGTGAAAAAAAGTAAGAATGTTTGGTATAAAAAAAATGAAAAAGTGGTATGAAAAAGTGAAAAAGTTTTATTTTGTAGTGATTTTTTTATTTGAATAATAATAAAAAGTGAATGATTTGATATTAAAAGTGAAAAAATTAGAATGTTTTGATGTTGATTTTTTTGGGAAATAGTGATGAACAGTATTTGGGCCAACACCATCCCTATTACCAAACAAAGCCTAAAGTTATTTATAATTTTAATCTCAAGGCCATTGCTTGGGAAACCAAAAGAGAAAAATCATATGCAAAATACAAAGTACATGGTAAAAATAAGTTGGCCTGCATATTAGAATAACGCTATAAGTAAGACTTTTATCCTCCAAAGGTAATGTGACGTTTAAAATTACTATTTAATCAATAGTAATTAATTTCAAATTTAATAATAATTTTAAATGTCATGTTACCTTTGGGGATAAAAAAAAGAAAAGAATAAAAGTCCTAGGTATAGAATTACTCTTCATATTAATATGCACCCTCTATAACTATAATAATGACTGCATTATAGTCCAAAAAAAAAATAAAAAAATTAATGATATTTACGAACTATATCATTAATTTTTGGGTTTGGTCCCAAAGGCCTGGACCACAATCTACTAAATGGTATTATTAAAATAAATAAATAAATAAAAAACATCTCAAGTATCAATCCTTTACATAATCACTGTTGGTACATTAATGATCGTGGCGATTCCACGTCCCTGCCTTAAGGAGGAATAAACGGGATGCTGAACGTAATAATTCATGTACATTGGATTGGGATGCATATAAAAGATAACGTAATCTTGGGGCTAATTTGGTTGACATTTTCCAATTTAAACAAAGAATAAATAAATAAATAATGCATCATGGGTGAAACATGGACAAGATATGCCACGATTTAAGATGAAGATCATAAAGGAAGAAGATCGATCATCGATTCCGTAAATGAATGAACTGAATTTGACTTTGTAATCACTACTTTTGTTCTTGATGGTTGAATATAACTATATTATATATAACAATTTGAGATGCCCCTATAGCCAATAGCCATTTTTTTTATTTTTTCTTTTTATTTATTTTTTTATTATTTGAGGGTTATAATTGTGTTTTCATGTCATTTTTGTTATTTATATAATGAAAAACAGTAATGAATGTCTCGATTTATAAACACCCAAAACACAGGCATCGATTTCATTAAATTGGAAAATGTGGTCTCAATATTAGAAAACGTACGTGAAACCACGAGAAAGTAATGAATTAATTTTCTTAATTTTAATCATATAAATTACAAGTATTTTTTTTTTTTGTCTGATACCTTATTCACTTATACATCATGATATTTGACCTCAATCTCTTATACAAGTGCATTTTCAAACACAATTCCTTTTACTACTTCTTTTCCGCAGCGTGTGAAGGATAAATCTTCCAGCAAGATAATCATGGATGAGAGACAATTCAAGCTCAAGTCTTGTCACAACAGATTCAAGATAAGAAATTATAACAATTCAGACTCAAGTCTTATCACAACAAATTAGGTTATCTCAAGAGATGTTTTGTATATGAATCACATTATAAATACAATCAACCTATGCTAGATTATAGCAAGGTGGTTACATAGTATCAAAGCTCCAAAAAGATTAATGTCAATTTTTTTTCGGCACCTCCAAATTTTTTTTCCCCGTTTCCGCAATCCCTCCCAATGGCAGTCGTCTCCACCCACTATCAACCCCTCAACTTGTTATCTTCACAAACTTCAATCTTGTTAAACTTACCGAGGATAACTACCCTATTTGGTTGCCTCAAATAATCCCACACCTTAGAGGTGGAAACCTATCTGGCTATGTTGATGGGTCCCTCACATGTCCACCACCCACTGTCACCGCAGAGAAAGACAGAATCTCCTTCACCCAGCCGAATCTGGCATGCTTGCACTAGGAGATGCAGGATCAGCTTATCCTCGGAGCTATCAACTTCGCCATATCCGAAAAAATGCTATCTCATGTAGCGAGATGCTGCACGTCCAAGCAAGCCTAGACCAAATTAGAGACTCTCTTCACGTCCCATCCAAAGCTTGTGTATTACAAGTGCATTTTCAGTTGACCACTTTGAAGAAAGACAACCTCTCCATTGTTGCTTATTTTTGTTAAGGAACCAATAGAGTCTGTTTTATAGTTGTTCTTATCTTTTAGTATTATCCTTATAGTTGTTCTTATCTCTTCTCTTTAGTGTTCTAGTTGTATTTGTTTTACTTATTTGTATTGAATTAGGTCTCCTAGTTTGTATCAAGTTTGGGTTTGTCAAACTTGATTACAATTGTAACTCTTTGCCTATATATACAATGAGAACGAAGCTGAGACTTCATTCCGCCAAAAGCAATTTTCTTTGCTTTCTTTCATGGTATCAGAGCCTTACGGTTCATACCCCTCTCAATAAGATCCTTGACCCTCTCAAATTTTTGGGCCTTCTTCAACGGAATCAGCTTCTTCTCCAGGCAAATTCGCAGCTCTTCTTGCTGCCCTCAGATCACCTTTTCTCTTGCCGCACCTGCTGTACTGCACCAACATTGCCGCACTGCACCAGATTGTCGCACCTACTTTCTTTCTTCTTGCTGCACCAAATTACAGCCTCATTGCTGTTCTTCTCCTTGCCGCACCAGACCATAGCCGCATCTCCTTGCCGTGTCCTTGATACTGCACTCATGACGCAATCCAGCGACGCTGCTCTATCCTTCACAATGCCAAACATTGTGCATCTCTGTCAATCCAAGCTCGATGACAGCAACTATCTCGGATGGGTATTTCAATTTAAGCCCATCCTCAAAACTAACGGCTTGATGGGCATTGTTGATGGCTCTGAGCCATGCCCACCAAAGCTTATTCCATCTTCTCCGGACAAAACTACTCCTGATGTCCCAAATCCAGAATATATTCTCTGGGAAAAGAAAGACCAATGTATTCTCAGTTGGTTCATTGCAACCTTAACTGCTCCACTTGTGCCTACTATTTATGGGTGTAAAACCTCCAATCAAGTATGGAAAACCCTTGCCACTCGTTATGCTTCTCCATCAAGGTCTCACGTCACTCAATTGAGACGCCAACTTCAGACTCTCAGACAAGGTAATAATCCATGTGTTACCTTTATTCGAAGTGCAAAATCCTTGGCTGACCAGCTAGCTATCGCCGGCAGCCCCATCACCGATGATGACCTTGTATCCTACATCATTGGTGGATTAAGCTCCACCTACAATTCTTTTGTCATGACCTACTCCATGATAACAAAGAATACCACTATGTCTCTTGAAGAATTTCAGTCTGAATTACTTGGACACGAGCAACTCATTGAACATCAGGCTGCCATTGATGAACCACAATCCTTTGCCATGACTGCTCAGAAGCCAGGTTACAAACAGAGATTCAACAACCAAAGGAAACATTTCTCCAATTACAGAAATTCCTATCCCTCAAAGAAGACTTTCAACGGATCTCCTGGTATACTCCCAACCCCTGCTTTCTCCCAAGGAAAAACTATTACTGGAAGCACTAGCAACTACACTCCAAGAAGCAATTCTCCCAACAACTACACTCCAAGGAGAAATAACTACACTACAAGGAGAAATTCTCAACCTGGCATCCTCTCATCCAACAAACCTCTTTGTCAGATATGTGGCCGCTCCAATCATCAAGCATTGGACTGCTTTCATCGCATGGATTATTCATTCCAAGGACGACATCCACCATCTGAACTTGCTGCAATGGTTTCCCAATCCAACGATCTACAAGATGAAGATGAATGGCTTGCTGACAGTGGAGCCAATACTCACATCACTAATGACTTGGAAAATCTAACTCTGCAGCAACCATATCAGGGTAATGAGACAGTAGCAGTAGGTAATGGTAATGGACTTGGTATCTCCCACACTGGCTCTTCCTCTTTTCTTCGCTCAAATCAACTCCTACATCTTAAAAATATCTTACATTGTCCTGATGCTACAACAAATTTACTTTCAATAAATAAATTTTGTCGTGACAATAATTGCCATTTTAAACTAACTGATACCTATTTCTTGATTAAGGACAACCTCACAGGGAAGATCCTCCTACAAGGGGCAAGTGAAGATGGTCTCTACCCATTAAGGCTACAACACTTCACCAAAAATAAAGTCAGAGCATTTACTGCGCAAATTGGGATCAGGGTGTCTTCTTCAGTTTGGCACAACCGCTTAGGGCATCCAAGTCATCAAATCTTGCAGCATCTGCTTCACAACTACTACCTTCCTGTGTCTTCAGTTAAGTCGAGTCAATCTATTTGTGTTTCATGTCAATTAGGAAAGAGCAAAAAATTACCCTTTATTGAGTCAAGTCGTATTACCACTGCTCCATTGGAGCTTATTCATAGTGATGTATGGATTTCTCCTTTATCTTCAATCAATGGAAGCAAATGTTATGTTATCTTTATTGATGATTTCTCTAGATACACCTGGCTATTTCCTCTAAAACTCAAATCAGATGTTTTTGAAACCTTTGTTAAATTCAAGTGCTTGATAGAAAATTTATTTTCCCTTAAAATTAAACAACTTCAAACAGATGGGGGTGGTGAATACACCTCTCATAACTTTACTAAATTTCTGTCAACACATGGTGTTCTTCATCGAGTCACATGTCCACATACATCTCAACAAAATGGAGTTTCAGAAAGAAAACATAGGCATATCATTGAATCTGGTCTTAGTCTCCTAGCTCAATCCCACCTTTCTTCTAAATACTGGGTTGAAGCTGTCAGTACTGCCGTGTATCTCATCAATAGATTGCCTACCCCTACTCTCCAAAATTCAAGTCCTTTCACCAAACTCTACAATAAGGAGCCAGACTACACCTTTTTAAAAACTTTTGGTTGTGCTTGTTATCCTCTCTTAAGACCCTATGCCAAACACAAATTGGAATTCAGAAGCAAACAATGCATCTTCCTTGGATATTGTACCCACCAAAAGGGTTACAAGTGCCTTGATCCCATCTCCAATCGTGTATATGTCTCTAGACATGTTATTTTTGATGAATTGGTGTTCCCTGCACAGAATAGAGTAGCATCTTCATCCCCTAACGGATCAGATCCTTCCCCTACAGGTATTGTTCTTGATCATTCTCATTTTTACTCTATGAATAATTCTGACTCTAATACTGTTCAGACCTCACCCCCAATCACCTTGCCTTCCCCAGCACAAGTACCTATTCTAAACACTCCCCTGACTACCCCTACTGCCGAATTACTACCACCTACCCCTGATCCTATCCCCCACCTAGATCAATCCTTACTTCAGCTTTTGCCTGCACCTACTGAACCAGCCTCTCCTCATATTGTCACAAGATCTATGACTGGAAACTCCAAACCTAAGTCTTTTCCCAACTATCAGCTATTCCTATCCTTAAAATCAACCAAGCATCCACTAAAATCCTTTCATGCTACACACTTGCCTTCTATCCCTACCACATTTGCTCAGGCTGTTTCTAACCCTAAATGGTTTGCTGCAATGGAAAGTGAACTTCAAGCTTTAGTTGACAATGGTACTTGGTCTCTCTGCCCTAGACCTTCACATCGAAACATCATCAAGAATAAGTGGGTTTTTCGGCTAAAGGAAAAATCAGATGGCACTATTGAAAGATACAAGGCAAGACTAGTGGCTAAGGGTTTCCAACAAAGAGATGGTATTGACTACACTGAAACCTTCAGTCCAGTTATAAAACCAGCCACTATACGGATCCTACTATCCTTAGCAATCCACTACAATTGGCCCCTCAAGCAATTGGATGTCTCTAATGCCTTCCTTCATGGTTACTTGAATGAAGAAGTCCTCATGGAGCAGCCTACTGGTTTTGTTGATGCAGCTTTTCCAGATCATGTTTGTAAGCTCAAAAAGGCCCTCTATGGTCTAAAGCAAGCCCCACGAGCTTGGTTTCATAGATTGTCACAAGCTCTTCTCCATCTTGGTTTTGTTGGATCCTTAGTAGATACCTCTCTTTTTATGCTTCATCAAGGCTCTGTTCATATTTACATACTGATATATGTTGATGATATCATAGTAACAGGTACAGATTCATCTATCATGGAGACTCTCATCCACGGCCTTCAAATGGAATTTAAGTTGAAAGATCTTGGTTGCCTTTCATACTTCCTAGGCATCCATGTCCTTCGTGACAAAACTGGCTTGCATCTAAATCAAGGTAAATACATTATTGATTTACTTGATCGTGTGCAAATGCTTGGAGCAAAGCCCTATGCCGCACCCTGCACTTCAGGCAAGAAGCTCACCAAGCTTGATGGTGATACTCTACCAGATCCCACAACCTATCGTCATATCATTGGAGCTCTACAATACTGCACACTCACAAGACCTGACATAGCCTACACTGTCAATCAATTGTGTCAATTTCTCCATTGTCCAACTACAGAACATATGAAGGCTGCTAAAAGAGTTCTAAGGTATCTCAAAGGCACACCAGATCATGGCCTTCACTTCACTTCAGGTCCTCTTCAACTTCAGGCATACTGTGACTCTGACTGGGCAGGGGATCCTCTTGATCGCAGATCCACTACAGGGTATTGTGTTTTCTTCGGCTCCAACTTAGTATCTTGGCATGCCAAGAAGCAGCCTGTTGTCTCGAGATCTAGCACCGAGGCTGAATATCGTGCAATGGCCATTACAGCTGCTGAACTCTCATGGCTTCGAATGCTACTCAAAGAATTGCAAGTTTCTCTCCATGATCCTCCTGTACTCTGGTGTGATAACATAGGAGCTATTGCTTTAGCTTCTAATCCCATCTACCATGCTCGTACCAAGCATATAGAAGTTGACTACCACTTCATCCGTGAGAAAATTCTTCACAAAGATCTTTGTGCTAGCTACATCCCAACTCAAGATCAATGTGCTGATATCTTTACAAAGGGCCTTACCTCCTCTCGATTTCTTTTCCTCAGAGACAAACTCATGGTTACTCCCCCTCCCATTCGTTTGAGGGGGGCTGTTAAGGAACCAATAGAGTCTGTTTTATAGTTGTTCTTATCTTTTAGTATTATCCTTATAGTTGTTCTTATCTCTTCTCTTTAGTGTTCTAGTTGTATTTGTTTTACTTATTTGTATTGAATTAGGTCTCCTAGTTTGTATCAAGTTTGGGTTTGTCAAACTTGATTACAATTGTAACTCTTTGCCTATATATACAATGAGAACGAAGCTGAGACTTCATTCCGCCAAAAGCAATTTTCTTTGCTTTCTTTCAATTTTCACAAATTTTAGACTCTCATTGATGCCCTTGCAGCCGTAAATCAACCTCTCAATGATCTTGAGAAACAATCATTATATTCCTACTTGCGGGACTTGGCTTAGAATACAACCTATTTGTCACCTCTCTTACAACAAGAGTTGACGTCCAGGCTTGCTTGGACGTGGTGCATCTCGCTACATGAGATAACATTTTTTCGGATATGGCGGAGTTGATAGCTCGGAGGATGAGCTAATCCTGCATCTTGTTAGGAAATTAATCCCATTACCCAAGATCCGTGAGATGCAAAAAATAAGAAGTATGCAGAATAACAAAGATACGGCAATCAAATCACACACGACACCAAGATTTAAATGGTTCAGCTTAACAAGCTTACCTCCACTGGTGGAGGCGATACGGAGAAAATTCACTATCAAAAGATGGAGTACAAAATAGTAGAGAGAGAAAATTACTCAGATCTCAAAGCTCCAATACACCCAAGTCTCACTATCACATAAGAGAGATTATTCTCAAAAATAGAATACAAAAGACAGATATACAAACTCTTCTTTTGCTAGAACAGATGGCGGTTGATCTCTATTTTCTTCTCCCACTCTGCAGCACATTTTTCTTCTAATCACTTGTTTTTGGCTCCTCCAAAAACACCAACAAGAAAATACCGTAGCAGCCCTTGTACCTCTTGTCTCACCTCTTATAGCTTTCTCTTTCTCCCTCTAGCACCGGCTCTACAAAGCCAAAAAAAATCCCAAGAGGTGCAACACTCACCTCTACAGAGAAGAGAGACAGAAAAACATAATAAAAAAAAGGTACAGAAATTAAAAAAAAAAAAAAATAGAGAGGCGAAGAAAAGAAAATTAGAGAGAAACAGTACAGAGAATCAAAAGAAATAAAAAAGCAATTTTTTTTTTTTAAAAAAAAAAAAACTGAGAAACAGTACAGAGAAAAAAAAATTTCGTACCAGAAGAATCAGAGAGAAAAGAGAAAGAAAGAGAGAACGAAATATAGAATAATCAGAGAGCGAAATTTAATCCCACAAGTGGGGATTTTTGTGGTAATTTACACGATTAATTTAATCCCACAGGAAAGAATTAGTTAAGCCATTCATTTTTTAGTGGCTTAGCTAACCCAGTGTGTATGAGATTAGTAGTCTCGTGAGAATAAACTATTCTCAGGAATAGAGTGTTACCAAACAAACGACTAGCTATACCTAGTGTTAGCTAGTTCAATCCAAGAGTTTATTCCGCAAACCAAACGGGACCTCCGTGTAGAAATACAAGGAAAACCGATTGAACCAAGAACCTCTCCTACTTGGAGAAGGAGACAAACCACTAGATCTCACCATGACTTTTAATTCAAGTCATACTTAACACATCTCCCAGTGCATGCCAGCTAGGTGGCGGAGACGTCATCTTTCACTGTGGTGACGGTGGGCCATCAACATAGCTGACGGTGGGTGGTGGACACTTGAGCGACCCATCAACATAGCCAAATAGGTTTCCACCTCTAAGGTGTGCGATTATTTGAGGCAATCAAGTAAGGTAGTTATCTTGGGTAAGTTTAACACGATGAATTGAAGTTTGTGAAGGTGACAAGTTGAGGGGTTGATAGTGGGTGGAGACGATTGCCATTGGGAGGGAGTGCAGAAGAGGGGAAAAAAAAAAAAAAATTGGAGGCGGGCGTTAGTCTTTTTGATGTAAACTCAGAAAATATATTATTTTCCACCTTACTATAATCTAGCATAAGTTGATTATATTTATAATATGAATAATTACAATTCATATACAAAACATCTCATGAGATAACGTAAAACTATCTTTACAATTTCAAATATACTATCATCCTAATCTAAAGTGTTCGAGTTACCGCTTTTTATCTTGAATCTGTTGACTCTGTTGTTATAAGACTTGAGTTCGATTCATCTCTCATCCATAATTATCTTGTTGGAGGATTTATCCTTCACACATGGGTCTCAAATCTCATTCCTCAGTCCTCACTTTGACGGTAAAAAACAAAGAAACTCTAGCAAAGATTTTTAAAAAGTACGGTTCTCAAATAGAAGATTACATGATAGTACAAAATCATCGGAAATTTAAGGCATGACAACTGGCCACGTGGGTTCGATTTTCTTTTCCAAGACGACTGAATTTGTTTTCAAGTAGAATTGATTCTTGTTTCCCGAATGTAGCTGATTTTGTATCCATTCTAATTTTGTTGTTATTTTATTGAACAATCGTTTGTAAATTTTGATTTTTTTTTAAAACTTTTTTTAAAGAAAAAATCATTCCATTCCAGTCAATTAATGAAAGATCACGAGCATAAAGCTCTTACATCACATAGCAAAAATTCTGAAATAATTATACCCGAAACTACAAGATTATAAGTCATAGATATATACCTAACAATCTGACATTCAAGACCTATCTATGACATCAAAATCTTTTAACTCATGATTAATCTTCAGTTGTAACATGTCTGTTTTAAACAGACTCATTCCGATACATAGGTAGTAACATTCTCTTGCCGAGACTCATCCCCCTCGACTTGCAAGCCAGAAAATTATTCACATCCTCAACCCAACAGGCCAGGAGCACAACATACAAGAAAAACATAAAAGCTGAACAAGATGGTTTTGTTTTGACCTGTTATTCGCCAAAAAAAAAAAAAAAGGCACAAAAGCCCACAAAACACCACCAGAGAAAGGCTGCAGGATGATTATAGCCAGATAGCGAAAAAACCATGCGCAGGTGCGTGCGAGTCATAATCTGTTACAAGGTTGTCGGAATCAGAAGCGACAAGTGTCGTTGGAAGTGCGCACGGTGGAGTGGTGATTGTCAAGGTGAGCCTGACGGAGAGGCGTAGATCGAGCTTTGAACAGTCTCATCCGAGAACCTCGTCAACCCCAAAAAAAGACACGACATAAATGGTGGATGACACACTCGGCGCAGCAGTGGAGCTTAAGCTTGTAACAAAAGAAAAATAAGCAAAAAGAAAAAGGGGGTAAATTTTAATTTTAGACATTGGTCTCTAGTAATTTTGTTTCTTCAGAACTTCATTAGGTTTTTTTTATTTATTTTTATTATTTTATTATTTTTATTTTTAAAAATTATAACATTGTAGTTGTCATGAGACAACTTTTCGTGAGCTAAATTATATCGTGATTCTCTATTTTAAATTTGTTGGTGTTCTTTTGGAATCAACAAAGTTTTGTTTCCCTTTTAAATCAATATGTTTGAGATCAACATTCACCAAGAACAGAACTAGGAAATTTTATGGGAAGGGCAAGCTAAAAAGGGCAAGCTAAATTTATTTATATATTATTATTATTATTATTATTATTTAATTTTTTGGTTCTTTATAATTTTTTTATTAAAAAAAAATATTTTTGGTTATTTTGTATGAACTAAAGACTACCATGTATAATAAAAAAGTGGGTATTTAAAAGTAAAGCAAAAAAAAAAAAAAAAAAAAACTTAATGGGTATGGCCAATTTTTATTTATTTTTTAAGAATAGGGCCAAATTTTTTTATTGGATAGGGCCAACAAATTTTAAAAAAGGCCTACATATATATATTTTTGGGGCTCAAATTACTAAAATTAAAACCTTACATTTTTTTTTTTTAATAATTTTTTTAACTTATAATTTTTTCCCCTTATTTTGGAAAGGGGAGGGTGGCGGCCTACCCCGGTCCCTCCCTCCCTCCACTGACCCAAGTACCTTACTATATACATACTCCTAAAGAAAGCTCTACAAATAATTATATATAAAAAAAAAAAAAAATTATATCAAAACCCCTAAACTGTAATTTTTTTTTTTTTAAACAAGGTATGATTAATATGACTACATTAATAGAATAAAATAAATGTTTCGTTTTTAGCATTATTCTTCTCCAACTCCTTGCTCACCAGAGGAAAGATAATGATCTCCGGCAATATGTGAGAGCTCACATGAGAATCACATCTCTGAATCACATCTCTAAACTAAAGGTTGAACAACTCATCAAAATTCAAAATTATGTACTACTTAAATCATTAGTAATTTTTTTGTGGAAATAATAAAGGTCATTAAGTTATCTCTCTCTTGGGAGACTCTTTACTAGTAATTTCAGCTTTGCAATTTTCCTCTATTTCCGAGGATTGGCAAATTGAGAAAGTTATCTCTGATTTTTTTTTTTTAGTCCCAATTGTATTGGAAGGCTAAGAAAATTAACAGAAGTGCAAACTTCTACACCCATCATGTGGTATATTGGGCTGTGGCAAGAGTTTTGCTTAGACTGTTTTGCTTAGACTGTATTCCACCTCCCTCTCCATTATAGTTTTGCTTTCTGGTTTGTTCTTGAATGCAAAGTTTGTTAAATAATAATAATAAAGGTCATTAATTACTACCAAACTTATATAAGTTGTACACATAAATTATGGGTTCTGACAACGGTTAAAAAGTAAAAATTCATGGGTCATAAGTTGTGTACACCCCCTTTTTACTTAAAAAAGAAAAAGAATATATATATAGTACACATACCTTAAACGAAGCTTCCTAGGTGATGGTTTTGTTCCTAGAATTATTTGGAGTGGCCTGTAAGTACAGAGAATTTTGAAAACTTTTCTACTTCTACTTGGGTGGAAGTGATTTTACTATTTTAGATCCTCATCGGTGTCTATCAATTTCCAAAAGGGAGACTTGGAATTTTCAAATTTTTGCAATTATAGGCATTGACATATATGATCTGAATTTGCCACAAACCAAGTTGTTCATGAGTCTCTTATTTTATATTTTGGAAATCTGATGAAACAGATTAATATTATTGTTAATTCCCATCTAGCGGCGTGCGAGAAGAGAAATGATTTTTTTCTTTTTCTTCGCATCTTCAACGACTTGTTCCATTAATATTTTTCAAAAGCTCATCCTCTTTATCACCTCCCACTATCTTACATTTTTTTGAACTGTTTGGCTTTGTCGCGGGTAAGGTGTTGTTTTATCGTAATGACACCGTTTACCAACAGCCAATTACTATTCATAAAAAAAAAATTCAACTTTTAACATTTTTATTTTTTACATTATATTAATCACTTTTTATTACTACTCAAATAAAATAAAAAAAAAAAAAAAAACTACAGAACATTTTATTTTTCTTCATTTTATAATTTTCAATACCAAACATTCTTATTTTTTTTTACATCAATTAATTTTTGTTGTTACAGTAACATACCAATGCCAAACCGAAGTTCTGGCTCTAACCCCGCTTCTCTGTCTTGGGTTTAAAAAAAAAAAAAAAAAAGATTCCGGTTCACAACCTTAACCAGGTTGCCTAGGTAGGTCGTTGCCCTATTTACTTTTGCTCATAAATGCTGTCTTCAATAATCAAATTCTTTTATTTGGGTTATTAGATTTTATATTTATTAAAACCCACGACTTCCACCACCCACCCGCGTCTCCTCCTTCATTGCAAGCTGCCGCAACCATTCACCACCTCCTCCTTCGTGCGTGTACCTCAAGTATAGGACTGGGGCCGGGCTGAGCTTGGGCCCGAAACTAGTAAGAACATTTAAAATCTTGATTTTGCCTTTATCCCCTTGCCCCCCGCCCCCACCCCCCCACCCACACTTGACAACACCTCGGGCAATCATTTACTATACTATCAACCAACCAAGCCGTTGAATGGTATAATTTTGCCATGGAAGGAAGGCAGTCTCTTAATCCCTTAAAGTCCCTTAAGGTCAAGGTATATAATTATAATTTTACTTATCAACTGAATTCATTAACCCTTGAATGTATTGCTTAGAAAAAAAAAAATTATTAGTTTAAATAGAGTAATGGTATTTTTTACACTCATTTTACGCTGGCCGTCGTGCTTTAAGTGACTTTTATCTTATTTTATTTTAAGTAATTGACATAAAAAGTTACTTAAAATACGTTAATTAATGAAGACAGGTGTATGGTGTTGTTTAAATATATTTTTTTATATTTCCGGGAGCAGAGTTTGAGTTTGTCTTATAAACTTGGAACTAATTGTAAAATAATCTAAAAAATTACCTGCATTATCACTTCGCTTCTACTTTATAAAGCACACAACTAACATCAATGACATCTCAAATCTCAGAGAGTTTTCTGTTGGAATTCTACTAGATGTGCTATTTCTTTTCTAAAATGAACCCTTATGCTTTGAATATAAGGTTCTATACATATATATAGAGATTGTTTTTGAAAATTCTAAAACGACTCCAAACAACACCTATCCAAATGTCTAGGTGTTTCACATAAATTATCCAGAAAAAGATCTAACCTAGCAGTTAAAAGATCAACCAAATATAGATATGAAATAAGCAATTAAGAACACAGATATTTAGTTACAAAGAAGAAACCATTTAGAGAACTCTCTAAATGTAAAATCTCACCGGAGCAGCTAAACCCAAGAAATCAATCCACTATAAGAAGAATAAGGAATACAAGAAGAATTACAAAACCTTTGCAATTTACTTTTCCTTGTACACGACAAGCGACCTACTTGATTTCTACCTCAGTAGCCCTTTTCAGAACATCTAGCACAATTCTTCTAAAAAATTTTCTTTCATCGGAACTCCGATTGACTTCACGTATTTAATCCCTTCTCAAATAAGCTAGAACAATATCTCTTTCTAAGCTCTTTGATTTTGCTCTCCAAAATACGTACTTGTAAATGGCAAAATAGGTTAGCTTAAATAGAAAATAAAACAAAATAAAGCAGCCATGTCTGGACAGGGCTAATCTGGGGTCCGGACATGGCTAGGGTTACATATGCGAAACCTAGCGATGTCCGAACCTCCAACACTTGTGTCCGGACATCTCATAAAGATCGAGGCTTTCTGGAAATGGGGTCCGGACCCAGCTTCTGGCGGTCCGGACCTCCCCATCAAATAATAGTTTCTGGAAATCAGGTCTGGACCCTGCTTCTGGCTGTCCGAACCTGCTCTTTAGAATAGCCTTGCTGGTTTCTGTGTCCAGACCCTTCTTCTGGCGGTCCGGACAGGTCCTTCAACAGGTATTCTCTGGAAACTGGGTCCGGACTTGACTTCTGGGGGTCCGGACATGGCCTTGTAGAGTCTGTTTCTGAACATGTTGAAGTGCTCATTTTCAACAATTTTACAGGCAAACCGAATGTGCCAAATCTTAACCCAACAATTTTTATCAAAAATACATAGCAAATGCTTAAAAGAGAGATATTCTACAATTAATTCGAGTCACATTCCAAACTTTATGTGTCAAAAAATAGTACGGTAGTTCACGTGCACTTACCACGTCAACTATTAAATAATTAAATATTATATATCAAATTTTATTGCTCAACTTCTTTACCCATATTGTGATACTCTCGTTTGAAGTTTGAACTGTCACATAAATTTATAATAAAAAAAATATAATCCCCCAAACCATAGTCAGGTTTGTAGCAATAACACTTAGCAATAAATTTAAATTGAGAAGAAAGTCAAAAGGAATCCAGGTATATATATATATATATATATGTGTGTGTGTGTGTGTGATTCTAGCATTTATAAAAGAATTTATATACTATCAACCAAGCAAGCCGTAGAATGAAATAATTTATTTATACTCCATCAATGAAACGAGAATTCAGAGCCCTTTAAATGCACGCATGCAAAGCATTTAGTTGGCTAGATACAGATTAGCATCTGCAAGCAGAGAAGCATTGAAAACATGATGGACGGATCCATTTCATGTGCCAACCAAACCCCTCTCAGGCAATTCAATTCAAATTCAAGTTTCCTCTGCTGCTCGTTCTATAGACTATATATTCCATTTTCTTTTTCTTTTGGTAAAATCAACCCACACACCCACTGCCACTTTCAAAAGGAGGTTTTAAAGCCGACCCATCTTTTCCTGCCATCAACACTGCTTGCACCAATACTTATTTATGCTTCAGATTCCCTCCACAGGACTACAGGAGGCTCTTCAACTTCAACCATGTCCCAAACACCTGTAATGTAATGTAAAATTTTTATTTTTATTTTGGAGAAAATACAGTTTACCCTCTTGAAATATTCACCCATTTATACTTTTAACCTCAATGTAATGACACTTTACCACCTCAAAGTATCTAATATTGACACTTGACCCAATGAAGTACATTTTACCCCTTAAGTTAACATTTTACCCTCAAAACTTAGTTACTTCGCGCGGGCGCAGGGGGGGGGGGAATAAAGTGTCAATTCAAAATATTTCAGGGTGGTAAAGTGTACTTCATGAATGTCAAGTTTCAATGTCAAATACTTTGGAGGGGTAAAATGTCACTTTTTAAATATTAGGGTTAAAGTGCAAATGAGTGGATAGTTCAGGGAGATAACGTGTATTCTCTCCTTTTATTTTTTATGAGGGTGATCCTGATTTTACTTATACTCCAAGCAGTACCCTGATTCCGCCCCACTTTTCGTGTCAGTTGGTTCGGATTCACCAGATTAATCCCTAGTCCAATACTCCGCACTGCTCAAAGCATGGACATTGAGTCGCAGGCCTTGCCTGAGTGACTGGCCCTAAAAAGTTTCGAACTCGAAACCTCAAAATGTAATATTCCTATAAGCGGCAAACCTCCACCACTATGCCAACCCTTTGGACGTGCATATTTTGTACTAGTAAATAGGTCAACCCTTGGGGTTGTAACGTACATACTTTGTACTAGTAAATATTTTTGGTGGGTTTGTGTTTTTTTTTTTTTTTTTGGATTTTTTTAGGGAAACTTTACTTACCTCTATAAACTTTCGCGCTTTTTGCAGACACTCCCCCATTGTTCAAAAGCTCACTTTAATGTATCCAACTTTCGTTTCCTTCCACTTTTTCCCTTCCATTAGGATTTTATGTGAAATCCTAACGGAGGGGTGTGAAATTCCAATCTTGCCCTTACTTTTTTTTAATATAATAATTATAATATTTGGAGAAACTTCACTTACCCTTCTTGAACTTACGCACTTTTTGTAAACACCCTTCAGTCTTCAAAGTCTTTCACTTTGGTGTATCGAACTTTTGTTTCGTTTCAGTTACCACATTCCATTATGATTTTTTGTTAAATCCTAACGTAGGAGTATGAAATTTCTAAAATGCTCTTATTTTTATTAAAAAAAACTCTTGACCCGTGGGTTCATCGGTGTTCTATCCGCTCCTTACACTTTCACGAAATAGTGCAACACTGCATTTTAACAGTTTAAAAGACCTCGGTAGGTCACCAAGTGATCCATTAGAGGGTCACAAGTGTGGGTTACCTTTTTATTTTATTTTTTTTATTTTTTATTTTTTATAATATAATAATTATAATAATAATTTTTTATTTACAAATAAGGATAAATTTGAAAATTTAAAAAATTTTAGGGGTATAAAGGTCTTTTATTCATTCTACCGTTTGATTTAACTACAATATCTAATGGTAGAAGATATTTGGAACGAAACGAAAGTTCGATACACCAAAGTGAAAGACTTTAAAGAATGTGGGGGTTTTTGCAAAAGACGCATAAGTTCAGGAGAGATAAGTAAAGTTTTTACTAATTTTTTATTTATAAATAAGGGTAAATTTGGAATTTAAAAAAAATTTAGGGGTATAAAAGACTTTTACTCATTTGACCGTTTGATTTAACTGCAAAATCCTAACGGAAGGGGCAAAGTGAAAGAAAATAAAAATTTGATACATCAAAGTGAGAGTTTTTGAACAATAGGAGGTGTCTGCAAAAAGCGTGAAAGTTTAGGAGAGGATAAATAAAGTTTCCCTAATTTTTTTTTTTTATGACTTATTGTTTTTGGGTCCATATAGATATATAGCACTTTCTGTTCCCCGACAGGCTGACACTATAGCCCGAGGCCCATGCTCATTCTGCAATTAATCACGATGTGAGAGGTTTTTACAGCCATGTCGTGGGCTTTCACTTGAATTTGATTAAGCCCATGGCCTATGACTACGGCTTTTCTTTGCTGTAATACATGTGCATTATTTAGTAATACAAAATTACATGTAAAAAAAAAAAAAAAAAAAAAACATGGAATAACAATAATTTGGGCTATGTTTGTTAAATCAATTCTTAGCCAGTAGGAAATGGTAAAATTTAATTATTTAATTAATATTATAATATTCACCATCAATAAGTGAGGCCCAACACATACGTAACTTATGGCGTTGTAATGCAATGTTAAATCTATATTTATCTGAAAAAAAAGTTGATAGGAAAATGGTCATTGTAATTATTTAATTAATATTTTAAAATTTTTTGTTAGTGTGTTTGTGTAAGAATTTTTTGCTTTTGGTTTGAAAAATTGTTTTGTGAGAAGTGTTTTAATAGTATTTCTAGTAGAGTTGACATTTGATAAAATATTTTCTATTGAGCGTACATGCTTATTTTGAGAAAATTTAAATAGAGAGCATCCCTATGGCAACTTTTGATGAAAAAGAGGAGTGGCGATTACCTGAATTCAGTTGGGATGCCCGTTTACCCATTTCTAACTTATTGTGATGGCCGTACAATTATCGCAAATTTGACGGCTACCTGAATTCAGTTGGAATGTCTGTTTACTCATCTCTAACTTATTATGATGGCCGTATAACTACTGCAAACCTGCCGACTTTTTTGTTTGCTTTTTTGACACGTGTTGAGAGACTTGAAACAGTGGAAAAAAAGATACATAAAGGCATGGCATATTGGCATGTGTGGTTGCAATTTGCAAAGGTGATTGATTAGTTACTTTAGCTTGAAGTGAAATGCCATTACTCATTAGACAGTTGTATTAAATTTACAAGTACATATGAATGAAAAGTTAGAAGAGCCATAAATGATCCCCCAATTAGTGTGTGATATAAAGATCGACGGCAACAGATTAGCGGCCGCGAATTGTCGTTTTCAAAGCATTAAGGAAGTTGGGTATGAAAGTAACCCACTTTACCCAACTTTCCTTGAGAATTACATTTAGTTTTTGATTGCACACGTCTTCTTCTCTCAATAAACTGCTAACTGCTCATATAATTGCACTCCGAATCAATAAGTAAATGGGGTGGGTGAGACTACAATTTATGTTTGATGTAAGCCAACACAACTTTGGAAAGTGCTCGATCAAGTTCGAGAAAGAGTACCAAAAGGAGATCAAATGTATCTATATCTTTATGAGTAAGGATATTCGGTGAACATTTATTCACGCTGGTATATTATAATATTATTATATTATTAAAAGAAATTTGAACAATAATATAATAATATTATAATACACCAGTGTTAGTGATTGTTCACTCACACTAATGTATTATAGTATTAAAAAAGTTTGAACAGTAATATTAAAAAATAATCTTATAAAATACACCAGCGTGAGTGAACAGTCACTCACACTGGTGTATTATAATAATATTATTATATTATTAAAAAAAAAAATTGAACAGTAATATTAAAAAATAAATGTTATAAAATACACCACGTTGGTGTATTATAATATTATTATATTATTAAAAAAAATTTGGACAGTAATATTATAGAATACACCAGCATGAGTGACTGTTTATTTACGCTGATGTTATGATTATCACTACTCATATCTTTATACTCTTTGGGAAAAACAAAAAAAAAAAGAAAAAGACCATCTGGGGTCAGTTTTTTTCTCCATTTTTTTTTTAATAACAATAATTGAGTTTGAGAAAATTTTATTAAATTTTTTTACATGTTCAAAATGACATATAACAATTTTATAAACTAAATTGAAAGAATACACACTTGGAGAAAAATTGTCGTCAGAAGAATATAATATAAAGCACGATCTAGAAAAGTCATGCTTTGTTTGGTAAAACTTTTTTCTTGTCCCTTTTGTTTTTATTTTTCAAAACAAAAATATTAACAAACAATTTCAAACACAAAACACTCAAAATTACTTTCACATTTATATCACATCATAACACTTTTTTCAAACAAAAATAAAAGAAAGTACCATATGGATTGAGATCTCTAACAATTTGAGTAATTTGGGTAACATTTTGCGAGAAAACCCACATGAGACCCACTTGCCCAAATAAATTTTGGACCGTCTAACCACCTATTCCGGCAGATGAGTCTCATGCAAGCTCTTTCACATGTGCTACCGAGTAATTTGAACAACAAATTATTAGAATCCTTATCTTTAAAAAGAAATAACAAATGGGTCGAGGAAAATTGACTACATAAAGACGGCTGAATTATGTGTTTTCTGCCTCTAGAAGGCATTTGAGAGAACAATAAGGGATTGAAGCTTGAGGCTTAAGTGATGATCCCATTCTATTTCTATATCTAGTTGGCAGTAGTCGTCATTTTCATTTAGTAGCAGAAATAGTGTTAATGAGCATAGAGATGAATAGGAAAATTATTGAGCAAAAATTTGTCTGAATGTTTCAAGCCCTAATTGGATTCTTTCTTACCCTAATGGTGTTCATTATCTATAGTATTTATGTTTATGTTGCTGGTTCTAGAAAAAATCTATGATGAAGAGATACGATCTCAATATCTCTTTATCATAGTATTTCAGCTAGATTCTATAGCATAGCACCAGGTCAAAAGGGACTAAGGATCTCCCCCAAACCCTAGTTTATTATCTTTTTTTCACTTCAAATGTCTTTGGCGATGATTTCTTTATTTTGTTGCCCATCGCCACCCCGGCCATCCAAAAAATTGCATCAACAATCATACTCAATTTATTTTGTCACCACCCACCTACACAACTGCTAGGGATGGAATTAACGGAGGTTATATATATTATTATATATATGGACCAAATTAAGCTTGACTCCTTATTCATACTTAGCCTCCCAATGAAAAGTTTTGGTTCTGTTCTTACAAATATGTATGATACAATTCCATTGTTGACTTAAATTTGATTGCAGATAATAGATCTTTAAACATTTGGGATATCTGAATTTAGCCAATACAAAAACCTAATAGGTTCTATCATGATTAACCGACAAAAATGAAAAAAAAAAGTCAATAATATAAATAAAAAAACTAGATATTGTACGAAAAATTCCATGTTACATTACAACAGGAAAAAATAAAAATAAAAATAAAATTCCTTATTACACCAGAGATGAAAATGGCCTGAGCTTCCCATTAACAGTACAAGGGGCTTTTTTTATTTTTTATTTTTCCTGGGCATTTAGCAGTACAAGGTTTCTATCCCATGTGTCATTATTCAGTTCGAATACAAGCAATAATACACATACGTGACATACCAGTACAAAAGGCCCCACTCGTATGTATTTGCACTGCAACAAGATCGCATGGTATGATAATTGACATTAATTCTTTTGTTTTAAGGAAAGACAAAAGGAGGTGGGCAGGAGAGGCAGGACAGTCTTGTGAATCACGAGGTTTCCTAAAATGGTAACATGATAACCATTCCAACTAAATGCTTTTGCATACTATAATAGATTGTAAGCTAAAAGATGGTATGTCGGCAGGTGAGGCTACCCTTATTTATTCATGTTTGTTACCAAGATGATGACATAAACGAAACAGCAAATATAAATGACATAAAAATCTTGGATCCTACAACAACAAACTAACAGGAATCAACACTTTCCATAAATGTAGAAGTTCTAAATTTCCTGAAGATTAATTTTCAACTGGCATCTTGATAAGGTTCTTACCCTCAATGAAGACTCTGAAGAACTTCAAGTAATAATTGCGCCAGTGATTGAAGCATCTTGGTTTACCTTCACATAATCAAACTAACCAAAAATTTTCAGCCACTTGCAGATTCGGTTCTTTCAGGAGTTCTATTATTACAACAGACGAAACTCGAAGAGCACTAAATGTGTAACACAAACAAAGGAAGCTCATGATAGTCCACACAAAATGCTAAAAGAAATAAGACAAATAATCAGCATTTAGGCTCCTAAATGACAACATCCTTTGTGAAATTTGAATTTAATGCTCAAACTTGAATGGGAGATAGCATAAGTAAAAGGCTCCGGGATCTGATTAAGGTGTTAGTTCATGTCAGAATTTTGTAAAAGCATTCGGAGAACTGATTTTCCAGGAACAATGAGCAACATTCTTCATTTACTGGGGTTTAATCATATATGGTTGAAACTACTAATTCAGTTTGTGATTGTGATGGCTTGATAAGGGAGTTCTTCTTAATAATCTTTTTGTTCACTATACTAGTTGCTAGTACTCAATTACCATTTACCATTAAAAGAATGTATTGAACTTTTGTTTCTGCCCAAACAACCATAGTATCTACTAGCCAATGCTACCTAGATTTCCAACCACTACGTCACTATAAGATTGGGCAGTACTACATAGAGCACAACTACAATGGAGTAAAGCGCATAACATGCAGACTTTAATAATAATAATGTAGTATTGACAACAGAAAATGTGGATTTAATGTTGTGGATTGACTTACAATTGTAACAATGTTGATAGAACCTTACAATGAAGCAAGACAGCGTAGAAAGGAAACAAGGTTTTCTTACTTCAAAATATTAAAATATTGATTTAACACGTCTGACCCATAACTAGTCCTCCAATATTGGATGACGCTCAAGCTCAGTTAGAAGTTCAGTCAAAGAGGTTGCTGTGCCATTGGAAATGTCACTTTCACCCCTGCATTGTTGCAACTGTTCCCGAAGACTCTGCACGAGCTCATTAAGTTTCTGAATATTCTTCTCTTGGGAGAGGATAATCTGCAGTAAAATTGATAGCCAATAAGAAAACTAAA
>NC_081549.1:2833123-2860891 GCF_901000735.1 Corylus avellana | reverse complement strand
TATTATTATATTATTAAAAAAAATTTGGACAGTAATATTATAAAATACACCAGCATGAGTGACTGTTCACTTACGCTGGTGTTATGATTATCACTACTCATATCTTTATACTCTTTGGGAAAAACAAAAAAAAGAAAAAGACCATCTGGGGTCAGTTTTTTTCTCCATTTTTTTTTTAATAACAATAATTGAGTTTGAGAAAATTTTATTAAATTTTTTTACATGTTCAAAATGACATATAACAATTTTATAAACTAAATTGAAAGAATACACACTTGGAGAAAAATTGTCGTCAGAAGAATATAATATAAAGCACGATCTAGAAAAGTCATGCTTTGTTTGGTAAAACTTTTTTCTTGTCCCTTTTGTTTTTATTTTTCAAAACAAAAATATTAACAAACAATTTCAAACACAAAACACTCAAAATTACTTTCACATTTATATCACATCATAACACTTTTTTCAAACAAAAATAAAAGAAAGTACCATATGGATTGAGATCTCTAACAATTTGAGTAATTTGGGTAACATTTTGCGAGAAAACCCACATGAGACCCACTTGCCCAAATAAATTTTGGACCGTCTAACCACCTATTCCGGCAGATGAGTCTCATGCAAGCTCTTTCACATGTGCTACCGAGTAATTTGAACAACAAATTATTAGAATCCTTATCTTTAAAAAGAAATAACAAATGGGTCGAGGAAAATTGACTACATAAAGACGGCTGAATTATGTGTTTTCTGCCTCTAGAAGGCATTTGAGAGAACAATAAGGGATTGAAGCTTGAGGCTTAAGTGATGATCCCATTCTATTTCTATATCTAGTTGGCAGTAGTCGTCATTTTCATTTAGTAGCAGAAATAGTGTTAATGAGCATAGAGATGAATAGGAAAATTATTGAGCAAAAATTTGTCTGAATGTTTCAAGCCCTAATTGGATTCTTTCTTACCCTAATGGTGTTCATTATCTATAGTATTTATGTTTATGTTGCTGGTTCTAGAAAAAATCTATGATGAAGAGATACGATCTCAATATCTCTTTATCATAGTATTTCAGCTAGATTCTATAGCATAGCACCAGGTCAAAAGGGACTAAGGATCTCCCCCAAACCCTAGTTTATTATCTTTTTTTCACTTCAAATGTCTTTGGCGATGATTTCTTTATTTTGTTGCCCATCGCCACCCCGGCCATCCAAAAAATTGCATCAACAATCATACTCAATTTATTTTGTCACCACCCACCTACACAACTGCTAGGGATGGAATTAACGGAGGTTATATATATTATTATATATATGGACCAAATTAAGCTTGACTCCTTATTCATACTTAGCCTCCCAATGAAAAGTTTTGGTTCTGTTCTTACAAATATGTATGATACAATTCCATTGTTGACTTAAATTTGATTGCAGATAATAGATCTTTAAACATTTGGGATATCTGAATTTAGCCAATACAAAAACCTAATAGGTTCTATCATGATTAACCGACAAAAATGAAAAAAAAAAGTCAATAATATAAATAAAAAAACTAGATATTGTACGAAAAATTCCATGTTACATTACAACAGGAAAAAATAAAAATAAAAATAAAATTCCTTATTACACCAGAGATGAAAATGGCCTGAGCTTCCCATTAACAGTACAAGGGGCTTTTTTTATTTTTTATTTTTCCTGGGCATTTAGCAGTACAAGGTTTCTATCCCATGTGTCATTATTCAGTTCGAATACAAGCAATAATACACATACGTGACATACCAGTACAAAAGGCCCCACTCGTATGTATTTGCACTGCAACAAGATCGCATGGTATGATAATTGACATTAATTCTTTTGTTTTAAGGAAAGACAAAAGGAGGTGGGCAGGAGAGGCAGGACAGTCTTGTGAATCACGAGGTTTCCTAAAATGGTAACATGATAACCATTCCAACTAAATGCTTTTGCATACTATAATAGATTGTAAGCTAAAAGATGGTATGTCGGCAGGTGAGGCTACCCTTATTTATTCATGTTTGTTACCAAGATGATGACATAAACGAAACAGCAAATATAAATGACATAAAAATCTTGGATCCTACAACAACAAACTAACAGGAATCAACACTTTCCATAAATGTAGAAGTTCTAAATTTCCTGAAGATTAATTTTCAACTGGCATCTTGATAAGGTTCTTACCCTCAATGAAGACTCTGAAGAACTTCAAGTAATAATTGCGCCAGTGATTGAAGCATCTTGGTTTACCTTCACATAATCAAACTAACCAAAAATTTTCAGCCACTTGCAGATTCGGTTCTTTCAGGAGTTCTATTATTACAACAGACGAAACTCGAAGAGCACTAAATGTGTAACACAAACAAAGGAAGCTCATGATAGTCCACACAAAATGCTAAAAGAAATAAGACAAATAATCAGCATTTAGGCTCCTAAATGACAACATCCTTTGTGAAATTTGAATTTAATGCTCAAACTTGAATGGGAGATAGCATAAGTAAAAGGCTCCGGGATCTGATTAAGGTGTTAGTTCATGTCAGAATTTTGTAAAAGCATTCGGAGAACTGATTTTCCAGGAACAATGAGCAACATTCTTCATTTACTGGGGTTTAATCATATATGGTTGAAACTACTAATTCAGTTTGTGATTGTGATGGCTTGATAAGGGAGTTCTTCTTAATAATCTTTTTGTTCACTATACTAGTTGCTAGTACTCAATTACCATTTACCATTAAAAGAATGTATTGAACTTTTGTTTCTGCCCAAACAACCATAGTATCTACTAGCCAATGCTACCTAGATTTCCAACCACTACGTCACTATAAGATTGGGCAGTACTACATAGAGCACAACTACAATGGAGTAAAGCGCATAACATGCAGACTTTAATAATAATAATGTAGTATTGACAACAGAAAATGTGGATTTAATGTTGTGGATTGACTTACAATTGTAACAATGTTGATAGAACCTTACAATGAAGCAAGACAGCGTAGAAAGGAAACAAGGTTTTCTTACTTCAAAATATTAAAATATTGATTTAACACGTCTGACCCATAACTAGTCCTCCAATATTGGATGACGCTCAAGCTCAGTTAGAAGTTCAGTCAAAGAGGTTGCTGTGCCATTGGAAATGTCACTTTCACCCCTGCATTGTTGCAACTGTTCCCGAAGACTCTGCACGAGCTCATTAAGTTTCTGAATATTCTTCTCTTGGGAGAGGATAATCTGCAGTAAAATTGATAGCCAATAAGAAAACTAAAACCCTAGTAGCACTCTAAGATGCCATCTTGACAATCAGGTTGGAACTTTCAACTCCAGCAATTTAGTCCAACTAAATACTGAATACAACCCAGATTAATATACGAAAAAAAAATTATCATATATGGAACCTTCTGATATAATATGATATCAATATCACATTGTAGAAAAAGAAAAGTTCATGCAATTGGAAAGATTGGGATAGAACTTTCGAAGGATTACATGAAATGCAGTAGATATGCATAAATACATTAGACACAGTACAAAAATAAATTTCAATTGTTCTCGAGGGTTAAAAAGTTCATATGGATATTTTTGTTTATTTTTAATGAGATAGAAGTATTAAACAAGAAGAAGGTCCGATTGAGATTCCCATACCACTAGAAATTCTGAATCACCCCATGCATTTGCCTTCCACAAAAACCAGGAAATTAAAAGAAAAATAAATACTTAAATGCTTTCTACTTTTCGTCCGACAGGTTGAGATTTAAGTAGACAAAATTTTATTCAATTACAAACTTCTGTTTCAGCTAGTATGAAGCAGCTGAATTGACTCAAACCTTGAAACACTGATTAAGGCATGAAAGCAGAAGCAATACCAAACTATGAATTTACAACAAAGTTGTAAGTTAAGCGACCATGTTATATGGACTTGTGCACTCAAGTGGAGGTGTATGTTTCAAGAGTTATATCCAATATATACACGCCTGATTCTTATGAGACAGAGATGGGCTGAAAAGGAACCGAAAGTTAAAAGTGCGAGGAACAGTCCATGCTAAAAGTTAAAAACATTTTCATAAAGCCTGAGGGCCTTCCAGAATAAAAGTTTTATAGAAACAAGTATGGAAGGGATTCTAATTAAAGTTCCAATAGTAATAAGGCCTTCAGATAATATCAGGAGGTATTATAGTGGAGGGAATCGTCTGGAACTATTTAAAATATAAAAACAGTTAGATAACATTATGCTTCTTTCACAATGAATGACAAGAAACATTATCATATCTCAAGTTACAATTGCATAGAAAGTTCAGTAAAACTTTGCTGATCGAGAAGTAACAGGAAAATACTGATTCCAATGACATAGCATTCAACAAAGACTGGCTATCCTCTTATGAATGCCATTTTTGCTTACTCTCTTATCTCAAACACACTTTTCCGTGTCTTACACCAGATTCAACAATATTAGATTTGCTTAAATGCATAAGGGACGGCAGTCCTACAGAGCTTGTGTTAAATATGCAAATTTAATTGACTGCAATACTATATGGTGCAAGGACTAAGTAGGAACAAGGTCAAAAGTACTTGAGATCAGTTAAAGCAGGACTAATGGTGAATGAAAAGGAAGAATATAGAACTAATATTCCAAGGAGTGTTCCAGAAGAATTAAGGAGTGAATTGACATTCCGAACATCATTTGAAGGGTTTGGGGCTTTTAGGGAAGCAATGCAACTTATTGTTGCCATTTATAGGAAGAGAGCACAGGGAAGCCTCCTAGTTGACCAAGAAAAACCACAGTACAGGAAATGGGATAGATAAATCATCAGTTACCATTAGTGGCAAAAGCTTACGCTGTCGGGCAGTGGGCCAACAATGTATATTAGACATCGCAACACTAACTTTAACACCCCCCTCACTTGCAGGCTAGACCAATAATATTGAACCAAATATTGGCTATAACACCCCAGTCCTATATTAGGAAGATGAGAAGAAGCCCACATAGAGTGGGTGCTTTATAAAGATAGTCATGAGTGCTAAGTTCTATATTGCCGAGTTATTAGGTGAAACTGAGCTTTATAATGAATTCTAGGGAAGCTCAAAATTGACTAGTCCTTTTGGGGTGATAGCGCAGATGATGCTAGCACTTTTTCCTGAGTTGTTATAAATGGCATCAGAGCCACCTAGTAACGCTAGTTCATGTGGTACTGGAGCACTGCATGACGTGGCCTTGACAAGGACATCAAGAATTTAAGAGGAGAGTTTGTAACACCCCGGTCCTATATTAGGAAGATGAGAAGAAGCCCACAAACTGTAATGACCCAGGGAAAAGCACTAGCCACATTTGCATTATTACCCCAAAAGGACTAGTCAATTTGAAGCTTCCTTAGAATTCATTATAAAACTCAGTTTCACTTAATAACTAGGCAATGTGAGACTTAGCACTCATGACTATCTTTATAAACCACGATCTCTATGTGGGTTTCTTCTCATCTTCTCAATATGGGACTGGGGTGTTACAAACTCTCCCTCTTAAATTCCTGACATCCTCGTTAGGGCCACGTCATGTAGTGCTCCAGTACCACATGACCTAGCGTTACTAGGTGGCTCTGATACCATTTGTAACGACCCAAGGAAAAGCACTAGTCACATCTGCGCTATTATCCCAAAAGAACTAGTCAATTTTGAGCTTCCCTAAAATTCATTATAAAGCGCAGTTCCATCTAGTAACATCAGGTCATGTGGTATTGGAACACTGCATGACGTAGCTTTGACAAGGATGTCAATAATTTAAGAGGGGGAGTTTGTAACACCCCGGTCCCATATTGGGAAGATGAGAAGAAACCTATATTGAGTGAATGGTTTATAAAGATAGTCATGGGTGCTAAGTCCTACATTGTCTAGTTATTAGGTGAAACTGGACTTTATAATGAATTCTAAGGAAACTCCAAATTGACTAGTCTTTTTGGGGTGATAGCACAGACGTAGCTAGTGTTTTTCCTTGGGTCGTTACACTGGCCTTGCACATGTAGAGCCAAAGCAAAAACAAAGAACCGAAAAAAAGGGGAAACATATGGAGGTTCCCAAGATTCATTCACAAGACCTATTAGTCAAATTAAGGCCTTTATACCATTTTAGTATCATTAATCCCAAAGGCTTGAGTTCCAGGAAGTGAGCCAACAATGTATATCAAGCTCACAACACTACCCTAAAATGAAGAATTGAGGATGTCGGATGAGTACCAAAAATCTTTAGCCAATGCCAAGAAGATTGGCACAAATAGGAGAGGAGGGTTGCAAATACATTTCCATAACGAATTTGTTAATTTGATATCAAAGACATATTTTTCATGTTTTTGATAGGCTATGAAATGCAGATTATAGTTGCAAGATTGGAGAATGAAGGTGAAGTGACCAACTAGATGACAAGGGTAAAGAGGTGATTAGGAATCTTTGAAATTCTTTTTGACTGACCAGTAATGAGGTTGATGACTATTTTAAAGCGGATCAATGATGGGAGAATGAAGGCTAGCCAAAACGTTTTTATAGGAGCCGTTTCTGTAACTTGATTGTTTGAGAGTTCTCACGCAAGAATCATTATGCATTTAAAAACATGTTAAAAACCAATAGATTGCTTTCACCAATAATGCTGTGCAGGCCAAGAATAAAATCATCAAATGCCCAATTTCAAACGTGGCTCGAGGTATTTAAAGTGACAAATGTTAACCAGTCTTATCTAACCATCCTAATAAACTACTAAGGCCGCACCTTACCTAGACCAGCCACACTTAAGTTTGACTAATTTTTAGTGTCATGAACACCTTCAGTTAATCTATCAACTCATTCCAGATAATGGGGGGAAAAAAAGGAATGTAAAAGTCATCTATTGGAAGATGCAGAACACAACAACAAAATTGGCAAAGACATGCTTATAGGCCTGTCAAGGGCCTGGTTGCACGTGGCTTAGGAATGTCCAAATTCAGCCAGAAGGATAAAGAACTTAACCCGTTCTTGGCTCAGCCCAAACCTTAAGACCTGGTCCTCAGCACATGCAGCTAATGAGTGACTGTTAAACAAGTTTTGCGCCATGTGCAGGTTGGCCCATGCTTGAGCATGTGCTGCCCATGACTTTTCCTTGAACCCGGGTTGAATTAAAATAAACCACTTCACCACTAACTCAATTAAGTTTAAAGACATAAAAAACGTTACATGTTAAACGATATTTGGGAAACATGTATATTGGTGCAATTTAGCACTGGGTTGGCTTTCGGCTGAGTTATTGGTTACGTTTGACGCCGCCTAAAATATGCTCATTCATGATCTTAAAATAAACTCCATTAAATGATTAGCGGAAAAACAAATATGCTTCATTCAGACTAGGTAGTCCCAAATGACAGTCCCAGCTATTTAAAATAGAGCATCTCCAACGGAAGAAACAAAAGTATTATTAAAACTGAGCAAAACCAATATGCTGATTTTTAGACACTCAACTGTTAGGACAAGATGAGAAAAAAAAAGAAAAGAAAAGATTTAGTACTGAATGCTTTAACAGGAAGTTTGAGGCAATATCAACTTCAAATAAGATGAAAAAGGTTGGCTTATTTACATTGTTATGCAAAAGAAATACCATCGGCCACCCTGGCAAAGAGAGTATTTAATTTATGTTTAATGCACTATAAGGTCACGCCAAAAATTGTTGGTCATGGCCATAAGAGGAAGACATCATGCCCTATAAAGACCTTAAATTGAGCAAACTAGAAAAATAATTTGTGTATCCAGGCCCATGTAGTAGAAAGAGGCTTCAATAAGTAGACCTCAAAATAACCCCTCATCCTGTCCAGGAAAAAATCTTCCAAACATTGCTTAGCACTATTCACACATTAATGAATAAGCAAACTCCACTATGATGCAGATTAGTGTAACTGCGTCAATTGTTCAAAATCTTATAACCAAAACATGGTCCCCTCAAGACAACCCCACCACCTTTCTAATTTCTTTTCTGGGACTCACGTAACTAATCTTGTAATTACCAGAATTGTTGCATGAGACATGACCCTAAAGGCCTCTAATAGTAGAAGTCATATTCTTTGTTATCAATGACAACTGGTGTAGCTTGTGTTAGAAAGGCCATCAAGAAAATATGAGGACACGAAGATGGTATAATTTTTCAAAACTATTCTTTAATGTCCACCATCATCTCAAAGAGGTTAGATGCCTTCTGTCCTATCTTTTTGTTGCATCACCAAATTGATATTATTATGGACAACAACTAACAAATGAAGATTAGTTGTGTATGATTGCAGTTCCTATTACCCTTCTCTAGCCCCTACCCTATTGTGAAACTAAACTTGTGAAAGCAAATGTTAGTTTATTGAGGTCTGAATCTAGGACAGAGGTTAAACTTCAACAATGCTTTAAGCTCAATAAAGAAAATAGTAGTCACTTTTGAGAAAAAAAAAAAAGAAAAAAGAAGAAGCAAAAAGTCACACCAATCACAACAATAAAAAAAATCCAGTAGCATCTGTTGTATTTTCTTCTATGTACCAATATGAAAAACCTTAGCAACATTGCTTTAGTGGAGGTTTCTGTTTTCTATGCTTCAATTTAAAGTTTTAAAGAACTGTTTTCCATTTTCTACTCTTATTACTAACCAAAAAATAGCACCATCTAAAATGCATTTCCAAGAGTTAACAGTACATAATACTAATAAGTAAAATACTTGGGCAATAATAATAATTAGTAAAATAACTCATCATCTAATTTCAAACTCACTTTTTCTTTCACAGACTCCTCTCTTTCAGATATGTAGTGCTGTTTATGGGAAGTGGTTGGACTCGCTTCGGCTTCATTGCCATATTGTTGCTTCCACTCAAACTGCGACGTAAAAACAATTAACAGCAGCAGACACACCAGTACCCAGGGCCTCGACATCACAACCAGCTCTCACATAACCTGTCATACAATTAACTTTTACATTTAACAGTTGCCGATAGCTTTCGCTCTGCGTTTTAGGGATTTCGAAGACGAAAATACGGAACAATTCTAGAACAGACTACCAAACAAATGCGAAAATGTTATCCATTTTCTGTGACTAAACATTATTATGCGCCACTAACTAAACCTCCCAAGAAACAAGAAAACGCCAAAAACTAAGAGCCTGTTTGGCCCTGCAGGCTGAAAGCGTTTCTAAATAAAATAGCAGAAAGTGTCCTGTTTGGGGATGTGTTTGAAAAATGGCGGTTTCGCAAAGGGGTATTTTAATGGCCGAATCACAATTTTTCATTCACCAGTTTTGAAATCACTATTTTCAAACTGCACTTTTTTTTTTTTAATTAAACTGCACTTTTGAAAGAGCAACCAAACGGACCCTTACACTAATCAAGGTTTTTGCATCACTGATTAAAACAAAACAACTACTATTTTTCTTGTTTGCAACAAAGCTGTTACTACTATTTCTCACTAACCAAACAGAACCTAGCCACAATGATACATAAACGTAAAATTTGACATGAAGCGATGAGTGAATCACTAAGTGGATCGAGAAATTTGAAAATAAATGTGGGAGAGAGAGCTCACAGATCGAGGCTCAGCACAATCGGCGTATATGGGAATCCTTGGAGCAGTCCCAGTCCGTCATTCGAGTCGGGAAGAAACGGCGTCGCTTTTCCCCCGGTGTGAAAATGCCTTGGGAAATTGGAGTTTGTGGCCTGCGACTGCAATGCTCAGAGGATCGGAATTTCCACCTTACTTCGAGCAAGTAGTGTATCTTCTGACGCCTTGTATTTACTCTTTTCTTTCTTTTTGCCACATCCATCTCCTTTTTACATTGAACCGTATTAATCTCGTTATCTAATTACCGTTAACCGTTTGGTGAAGCATTAAAAAGGCAACTTATTATTTTTTTTATTTTTTATACTTCTATAATACCCTTCTTCTTTTAACAAATAAAATAATAAAATAATTGTAAAAAAATCAAACAATTTTTTAAAAATACAAAAAAAAAAAAAAACCAATGGGCAAATAAATACAATTTTTTTTTTTTGGAATAAATAAATAATTTAGATCAATTACAGTGACTATTCATGTCGTATTAAAGTAAAATCAAAGGTACGGTTCTTGAGATATTCAAAAAAATAATAATTTAATCCCTAGAGTCAAATTTTGTTAAAAATTATTTTTATTCGCCCATTGATTTTACTTTAATATGACATGAAGTAATTTGTAATTTAGGCCAACTACAGTGATTAATTATTTATTTATTCTTTTTTTTTTTGTATTTATTCGGCCCATTGGTTTTTTTTTTTTTTACAATTATTTTATTATTTTATTTGTTAAAATAATATGGGTATATATATATATATATATATATATATATATATAAAGTGACATTTTTGATACATTTTAGTAGTTTGGGAGCTACTTTAGTACCTTTTGAATATTAGGAGACTATATTGCAAACAACTGATAGTTTGAGGGGTTTTTTTTATATTTTTCCTTAATATTTATTTGTTTGTTTTTAATCAAATAATTTAAATTTTGCTATTTCAACATTTATTACTTGTAAAACTTTTAGAAGATTTTTAATTTTTTTCTTAATTTAGTGTATCATCTTTGGCGGTATAATAAGCTAATAAAACATGAACTACTCAATTTGAAAATTAAAAAAAAAAAATGCTAAATATACAACTTTTTATAACTTTTTTACAACTAGACATATGTTGATATGTGATTGGAGCGTGTTAGAAGCGTTAAATGATTACAAATTTTGATTCCAATCACATGGTAACACCTATCAAAAGTAGTAAAAAAAAATTGTATGCGTAGAATTACCTGTTTTACAATTACAAGTAATATTTTAGGAAATCTAGAGAAATTTAATTCATAGAATATGTAACATTGGATGGTTTGGATATTAGTTTGCATAGCATAGTTTAATAAATATAGAAAAAGTGTCATAAAATTTCCATAAAATAGCATGTAATTCTTATTGTATATGGGAAAAAAAAAAAAAAAAACCTTATTTATATTTATTTGGAATTCAATTTGGTTCGACACCTTTTAGTAGGACATTCTTTTTGTATCTTACTTTATAATTTTCGTTGATAAGGTTTTATGTTTCATTAAAATCCTTATGAATGTTTTAATTGTTCTTTTTCCATCCCTTAGTTTATTTTCCTTCCACTGTATTTCTTCAAAAGACCCTTTTTTTTCTGTTAATTTTTTAAAGGAAATTGTCTCAAAGGTTGTTAAGTTGTACCTATGTGATAGATAAGGACTCAAGTTTTTAATCTTGACAATTAAAATCTTGAATTTTTGAGTAGTACCTCTATAATAGATAGGACTCGAGTTTCTAATTTTTCGTCAAGTCTTTACTTGTCACCTCACATGTTGTCCGCATTAGACAATTGAAAACATTACAATGTGTATTCAAATACTTGTTAGCCTACCACGTAAGCAATTAGGTGACAAAAAATTAAAAGTAAGAAATAAAATAGGGGGTGGAGATTTATCCCCACATAGAGAGCCAATAGATGGTGGTTTTGCCCCCACAAATGGGTGGTGGCGGTAACTCCACCCTCGCTCATAGCTTAACTAGAGATTCACGGCCGGCTCCATCCTCTCCCCCCTCCCCACAAAGTTGTGCAGGGGTGGATCTCTCAACCCCACACATTTTGTGAGTGAATGTCCACCCTCATTGCTCCTTGTGTGAGATTCACCTCTATCGCCCCTCTACGGGGCAGATCGAGCCATTCTCTACCACTTTGGCACTTTCCCATATGGAATGGAGGGTGGCAGTGGGGTGAATTCACATATCTTATTATTATTATTTAAAAATAATAATTTTCCTTTTTTGTTTGGAGTAATTGCCTATGTGGCAATATTACATGTATCTGAATACACTTGTCATATTTTCATTGGTTTATCGTGGACAATATGACAACAAACAAGTTTTTTGTTTTTTGGGAAAGATTGAACGAAAAATCTGACAAACGGACATATTTGTCACAAGAACAAAACTCATAATTTTAATTTTCAAAATTAGAAACTAGAGAACTCGAGTCATTATCTATGATACAGGCAAATGTCATAACCAAAGCTCCATTAGCCTTTCTAAATTAATCATAACTATAAAGGACATGAATTACACAGCTGTATTGGAAGGTCGTGTAATATATAACTATAAGGTTGAGAAATCATCCTCACTGAAGCAAGATATCTTACTTTCAATCCAACCAATCCTCATTCACAATCAAAAGTAGCAACCAATAATTGGAATGAAAAGAAGATGAAGAGAAGGACCAAAAAATACCTGGTCATACAAGTGATGGTTGCATCTGTTTGCTTTGGAAACAGCAGAGGGTTTTGAACGAGCAGATCCTTCTGCACCCAACCTGCCACCATGGAACTTTAGTTGGTAGCACTTATCAGGCATTACTTGGCTTGTTCTTCATGCAGGTATTAAAGAACACAGCCTCATACCAGACATTTTAGCAAGTTCATGCCATGACTATTCCATTTGGCCAGAAATAAACAAAAACATCACAAGTATGAGACATAAACAAATCATAAAACCAATTACCTTTTAAGTCAAGCGGGAATGGATAAGTTATCTGAAAAGAAATCAGCTATACAAAATATTTTTCCAGTACATCTATAGCTCTCCAGTTTTGCTTTACAATAAGGTAAAACCTTTGAATGGGATAGATCATGCTCGAAGCTCACTACAATCTGAGCTGTAGAAAGCTCTACAAGTTGCGCGAATACTCTATGAAATGAACTGGAGAAGAAAAAACATATATATTGCATCCTACGAAAGGTCAAGGTCAATTTTTGGGTGCATTGCCATCTTGTTGAGATTTAGATTCCTCCTTCTTCTCCCTGACCTGTTGGACACCTTCTTGATACCCTTGTATAAAACTTTTGAGACCATCTCTATAGGCAGAAGCTCTTGTCATGTACACCCGTTGCAAAGCAGGCCTTAGTGTCTCCATTCCCCCTCTGGCAGCCACCGCTGTTAATTTTTTCAAGTGAAAGACAGAGGCACAGTGAGAATTCAACTCAATAAACTACAAATTCAAGGAAAATCGATTACAAGAACGTTGTCCAAATACTTTATATTCAAAGAATAAAAAGGAATATCGACCAAGACAAAAGGGGTTTGTCTTGCATTATTATACTCATAGCAGAACAAGCTGAACCTACAATTTTGGTGGCAGTATATACTCAATATGTCCATTTAAACATATTTGTTATTTAAAATGTTGCTGTTCAATTATGAAAACCAACTGTAAGAATATGTTTTTAACGTTGCAAGCTTGTGTTTACCTTAAAACGCATTTTGTTTATAACATTACTTGAAATCTACTTAAAATAAATAAATAAATAAATAGCAAATTAATGTCTCAGTTCTCAAAATCACTATTTTTACCATTATCATTGTTGAACTTAAGTTTGTGTAATTACAGGGTGCTTTTTGACATTAATAAAGGTTTTATTGTGTAGAAAAAGAGATGCATACAGGAAAGAAACCACAAATACAATGTCAACTTGTTCATGAAAAAAAAAAAAACACACACACACACACACACACAATGTCAACTTACAAGAGTCAACCCAAACAAAAGCACTTCCTTGTGATTTAGGTTTTTTTTTTGAGGGGGTGGCCGGGGGAAAATTAAATGTAATGACAAAATAATTTGTTTTTTTGTTCTCTTTATATGCTATACTTCAATTATATATATATATATATATATATATATATAAAATATGATAAAAACAATTTAAAATATAAATAAATATTTTATAAGACAATGAATTCTTAGATATCCTACTTGTAACACGCAATTCTTCACTTTTAAAAACCTTTTACTCTGACTTTTTACTGAAACAATCAAAAATCAAAAGTGTTTAGACTTAGAGAATGATCATATATGTCTTCAGTATCCTTAAACTATTTTCATTTCCTAAACTTGCAATGCCATCGGGCACGTTGTTTCATAAAATGCAGATTTGTCACATTTAAGTGAACATAGCCAATGAATGCAGAACCTTGCTGAAAAAGCCCATGGTGCTAAAGAAGAATACATGATAAGACCACAACAGCCAAAACCCATGAAAAGAATTTCGAAAATGATAATAATCATCAAAAAATACATATTGAAGGACTCAATAAACGTGACCTGGTCATAAGAAAATTTTTAAAACAAAAACAAGACCTCTTCCTTTCTTTCTTCTTTCTCAAAATACCTATGGTGAAGAAGCTAATGATGCTAAAGACATTCAAACATTAGATATATGCCAATTGCATTTGAGAATTATTCATAAATCAACATCGAACAAAGAGATACAAAAAGCTAGAAAGTCTAAGAGAGCACCCCACGAATTTCAATCTCACTAAGAATAAAAACCTGTAAGCTACTATATCAATCTGATAAAATGAAAGTTATGAACTTGGTCATATCAAATTTTCTCTCACCCAACTCTCGGTCACTTACAAAAGAAAAACATAAGTAACGAATCAGATAAACTTCAGAACTCAAAATTGTATTTTCTTTTGTCATATTTTCTCGGTAACCAAACAAGGCAACAAAAACGAATCCTATTAAAGCAATGAGAAGGTAGAGAAATAGAGACATCTAGAGTGCTTATCTCTAGAATGGACGGCTAAAGGGTTTGAGCTCAAGATAGAGCACCGCCGACGTGCAAAGATCTTCCCCAGTGCTCAATTTCTGAGGATTACTCATTTTTGCTATTGCTCCGATTATCGCGTTTAAATGCACTTAACCCCCTTGTCCATACGGTTTTTCTACAAGCAGGTGATAGGCCTAGACTTAGAGGCACATATCCCGGGGGTGATAGGCATAGACTTAGAGCACATATCCGCCGGGGGGCTGTGGCTTGTTGTGGGGGGCGAGGCCTTAAGAAATTTTTTCCTTAAAAATTTTTTTGGAAGCCACCGCCACAAAATCCGAATGGCCAAAAAACTCGACATTGAACTCAAAACAAAAACCATGAGAAAGAAATTAATGAAATTCTTACCAAGATCTTCCAACGTCGATGGTTCTTTCTCTTTAGTCTTACTTTTTGCTCCACTGGGCTTATCCTCACTCTCACTCTCACTCTCTTCATGCTTCTTATAATCATTTGGCCGAAGCTCCGGACCGATATCCCGGACCCAGCTCGCAGCATAAAGCCTAGAGGCTTCCTTCAAGACCTGCACAGCAGCATAACAATATAGGCAAATGGGTATATGCCATATGTTTTCAATGCATTTGCACGAAAGGTCAAACACTGGCTAACCAATTGTTTGCCGAAAGAAAAAAGAAGTTGAAGAATGAGAGAAAGAGACCAAGAATCGCTCATGCCAAGTGAGTTTACGACGTTTTTTGATATGAGGGGGATCGGGCAAGGACGAAGGGAAAGCGATTTCTTTGAGATCGTAGCGAATGTAATCGTACACCTTCTTGCACACTACCTTCAGCTTCATTTCTGGGTTTCCGAGTTATTGCCACGCACAAACCATTATATCAGTATAATCGACTATAAAGGCAAGAAACGTAAAGACGGCAAAACTCAAAGAGAGAAGACGCATACCTGCGATGGCTATGGCAGTGGCTGAGGTAAACGTTCTGCCGATGCCCGATGCGCTTGCCGCTTGCGGGTTATTCCGCAAAGGTTTATGGGCTCTCTAGACAAGGTCGATCAATGCTAAACGACAGCGTTTTATATAATTTCTGTAAAAAGTTTGTGGGCCATACGAAATACGACAAAACACAAGGGAAAAATCAGAAAAAGCTCCAGAAAAAACTGATAAAAAAAAAAAATCTATATATACCGGAACAGGAAAGAAAGCGGTTGAAAGGCGAAGCAATGGGCAACGCTCAGTCCCCTCCTGCAGACCCCCGCTTCGCTTCCGCCTCCAGGTGCGTCTCCCTCAAATACACGCATTTGTGTATATGCATGCTTCAATACTATGGTGAATTCATTGATGAATTGGATTTCGTTGGTTTTATTGTAGAGCTTTCGCCGAAAAGGAACTTGAAGAACTCAGGTCCGTATTCGCGTCACTGGCTGCCCAATCGCAGAGCAATGGCCAATACATCTCTCCCTCTGTTTTCAAGGTCTTCTTCTTCTCTCACTTCTTCAATTCTCTAATTCTTCTATGCTCTTGAGCGTTCCTGATCTTTGATAGATTTTCTCTCAGACCTATTTCGGACTCCGCGGTCCTCTCGGCGACCGAATGTTCGATTTGGTCTCCCAGCAACGCAAGGATCAACGCCTCACCTTTCAAGACCTCGTTATTGCTAAAGTAATCTCCATTTCTTTGTTTTTTGGGACGCAAATTGAAAATATGTACTCTAAACTATCACATATGTTGGAAAATTGAGCATCAAAATTCCAAGTAGCACTTTGTAATGGCCTTATTATATATTGCAGGGGACTTATGAGAAAGGAACAAAAGATGAGATTGAAGAGTTCATTTACCATTTAATAGACGTATCAGGCGATGGCGTTTTGGGGAGGTAAGAGTTTATTCTGCTTGTTTTTTATTTCTAGGTCTAGTTTCTTTGCGCTGTCTCAATTTTCCCCATATGTGTGTGAAACCATAGAAAGTTAGTTCCACTTTGAGTGAGTTGATTGTGAAGGTGTTAAATGGGTGCTAAGTTTCGCGTTGGTTCATTAGTAGTTGATACTGGATTTTATAAGTGATAATCTGGGAGCTCCATACATATGTGGCTTACTTTTTTCTTGGATCATGACAATATAAGTGCTTCTAGGTTTTTAAGCTTGATCATACATGATAAGCAGTTAGCTTACTTTCATCAAGTTAAAAGTAATTATATAACAACTTCTAGAATAGCTGGCCTGGTGCCCATTTTTGTTGGTTGTGTTGATGCGTATAATGATGGGAGTTTAATGTCAGGTCTGATCTGGAAGCTGTTTTAATTGCAATGTATGAGACTGTATTCTTCGTGAAAGACAGTGAACATGGATCAAGTTCACATAAGGGCATTGGGGACATATTTCTTAATGCTGCAACTTTCTCAACGCATGTGGACGGGTGTGCTGAAAAATGTATGTCTTTGGAAGATTTCAGAAATTGGTGTACTCTTGTCCCATCTGTCAGGAAGTTCCTTGGAAGCTTGTTGATGCCACCTGATCCAGGTGTTCTGCTTATCTTCAGACATTTATATCCTCTTGATTCCCGTTTCTTTTAGTTTTATTCTCTTACACACATATAGTATTTCCTTTAACATGATAAGTGGAGTGCATTTTGTTAATGTGATGGGCTTGAATTTTTTTAATGGAAAATAGTGAGTTGTTTGGTGTAATGCTTTTCAATGGCTTATTTACATGTTCAAACACCAGAACTTTGGGTCATGGGTTTCATAAACCATGGTAAACACTGTTCTAGTGCCTGGCTTTTGTTTCTTTTAAGTTTAATAATTATAGTTAAATTTAATTTTTAAATAGGCCACTATTTACAAAATAGTTGTGATGTTTTTATTAATTAGATGAATACATGGATCACCAGATGTGACATGTTGTTATGAGGGATTAAGAATTTAAGATATCTTGTAACTTGCGTTCTATTTCTTTTTCTTTAGATGAATATGGATTCTGTTTTTACAGATTACTAAATCAGTATTTGAATAAAGCATCTCTCGTTCACTCTCTACTTTTGTCAATTGCTCATTTAATACTTTATCTGGCAAATTGTTGGGCCTGATAATTTCCATTTCTCTATATTATGGATTCCAAATTAGCTTAGGAGAATATATACTTTACCGTTCTGAGTTTCCTTTCTTTTGACATCTTAGAAAAATAAAATTTCCACTCTTTCTTGTGCGTTTTATGCAGGGAGGCCGGGATCTCAAGTTCCTTATCTACAGCATTGGGAGAGTGTTGATCCTAACATGGTGTTATTGAGGAAGGAATATGCTTGGCATATAGGAGGAGCCCTTTCACAGCAAGAGCTGGAGGAATGGAAACTTTTATATCATAGTGCTTACAATGGTCAGAGTTTTAATACATTCTTGGGCAACATATCGTAAGTACCTTGCTTTTCCCATACAAATATCCGCTAATTATGTGGATCTCAGTGAATTTGCTGATATCAAATTCTATTCCTATATCTTGCTAGTTGATATTTTTTGTGTGTGTGTGTGTGGTTGTTTTTGTTTTTTGAGTCCAAAATTAGGTTTGAGGCTAATTATGTGTTTTTCAGTAGGATAAACCATGTAGCATATATTCTTCAAAAGCTGTTCATGGTTGCACCAAGCTGTTCGTCTGATTTTGCTTTTCTTAGCCCTTGAGAGGTTCAGAAACCTCTTATTTCTGCTGTTGTTGCTTCTTCTTCTTTTATTTATTGGAATAGTGTATCATGTCTTTTTTGTATTAGCACTTGGTAATGCTAAATTTGTGCTAAAGAAGAAGAATGAGTCTGGGGGATTCAGGTATTCTGCAGCAACAATCAATTAGGCCATGATGTTGATTACTTGAGAAGTCATGGGAACTGACGGATACATAAATGCCAAGATAACATTATGGACCTCAATATGTGGGTAGACTATTGTATGTTGGTTCTTAACATCAAGTATGCTTAGATGTAGCGTGCATTATCCATAAAATGTTCTCGAAGTTGGTGTCAAGTCCTGGGTGTTCAGAAGTTTTAGAAAAGTACGAAACTAATGTTGTGTGCTTATTTTTTCTAGATACACCAAATTGTTCCAACTGTTTTTTTAGTGCTGGTTTCCTGACCTTTGTTGGCATTTCCTTATTAATTCATAAACATTAAATTGATTGTGTATACTTAGACTGTGGAATGTACTGTGCAAAATGGTAGTAACAGCTTCTGTTGAGGTCCTAACGGATTTAACTATTAGGTTGACAAGGACCTCCTTAGTTAGTATAACAAGTTGTTGCTGGTGACAAGAAATCCTGTAGACAATGGCGTTAATGGCTATCCATAAGTAAAGAGCTCTTTATTAATAAAGACACTGATTTTGTTCTATAATCTGTTAATGCATTGACCTTCTTTTGGTTTCATTTTTGCTAAAGAAATTACAAATGCTAAATGATTTCTATTTTTATTTCAGTTTCTCGGTTGCCGCAACTATTTTTTAAGTAGGAGTCAATGGGTAATTGTTCAATTGACCTGCAGAAATGAAGATGGGCCAACTGTGTTGATTATTAAGGATAAAGAAGGTTACATATATGGAGGTTATGCTTCTCAGCGATGGGACAGGCATAGTGATTTCTATGGTGACATGAAGTCTTTTCTTTTTCAGCTATATCCAAAGGTATCCATATTCAGGCCTAGCGGAGCAAACAGTAATATACAATGGGTAAGTTTCTATTGTTTTCATATGGTTCTGATATGGAGGTTTTTGATTGTGATTTATAGAGAAAAATCTTGTATTAGTCTCATCTTTGGCTCTTTATATTTCATGCATGATGTGATTTATGTTTGCCGAACTGTCATAGTTTTCTCTCCTGATAGATCAATAAGTTAATTGATTGTTAAGTTCTTTTACTAATTTAGGAAAACAAGAAAGAACTTTCCTTTCTTGGAAGGATATTGTTCAGCTTGGAAGAAATCCTCCTCTCCGTTATAACTGTTCTATATCTAGGCCAGGGATGTGATTGCAAATAGATTTTGAATGCTCTCAAGTTATTTCAGTTGGAAATGAACTGCAATTAGCCATGGAAACTTTAAAGGTAACTATGGCAGTAGACCTGTCCTATGTACATATGTATTATCATGTTATTTATTACAAAATGCCTTGATAGGTCCTCCTCAAACTCAGCACATGGTAACAACAACAATTGTCATATGCTAGGAAGGACATAACCGATGAAGTCTGAAGCTAACTGATGGTTTTGACTCAATGGTCCTTAACATCCCGATTTTCATTGAGCAACCAACAAGGCCGACTTTTCAACATAGGTTTAAGTTGACCTCTTAGGAGGTTTAATCAATTTCTTGGAATTTTTAGAGCAAACTACTAAATTAGATTCTATAAGGTCTTACAAAGTTTTGATTTGGTTCTCTGTCGATCTAAGGTGCAAGTGCAAGTTGAAGTGCGGAGATGCAAGGAACCCAATTTTTATGTTTAGATTATCTGAAACAAAGTTCATTTGAGTGTTTCTTGGTAATTTTTATTCATGTTTTGTTTCATCGTAGTGTTTCTTTTTCTTTTTCTTTTGGGTGATTATATGCATCTCGGCGATTTACATTGCATTTAGTTGTTTCCCTAATCATATAATACTCTTAAGATCTTGAGTGTCCATGTATCTGCAGTGCGCTGTGAATTTCAGTTCAGAGGACATCCCAAATGGCATTGGTCTTGGAGGACAAGCGAATCACTTTGGTCTGTTTCTCTCTGCAAGCTTTGATCAGGGGCACACATTCAATTGTACCACATTTGGCAGTCCTTGCCTTTCCAAGACCAGTCGAATATGCCCGGAAGTGATAGAATGCTGGAGGGTTGTTCCCAAAGGAGCACAAAGAAGGCATGATGCTGTCAAAGGTACTGTGTTAGAAAGATTTAAGGAGGATCGCCATATGCTTAACATGGTTGGGCTTGCAAATTCGAGCGAGTAATCTGGTGATCCACCTTTTTATTGCTCTACAATCAGAAAAATCACACGTTGTAGCTAAGGATTTGCACTCAATATCTTTGAGTTGATGTTCTAACATTTATTGTTTATAATGTCATTGCTGTAAAGTTGGAACATATTTACTAGATCTGTAAATACTTCTACGAGTCTAATGAAGATTATGCCGGCCAAAAGTGCGTTTTTAAACATGTTTCGTTTGGGAATCTATTTTAAAAAATTAGCTGAGAAATTCACATTTTAAAAATTGCATTTTCATTACCTGTGTTTTGAAATTGTTATTTTCTTTAAAAAATAAAAAAATTACACAATTTAAAATCTTAAAAATTTCATGGTAAAGCTTGATCCACTTTCTTTTTGTATATCTTTTTTCTCTTATTTTCTTTCTCCACTTCTAATTTTTTGCTTCTTGATTTTATCATTATTTATTTCTTTGATCTTTCGTATTTTATTCTTACTATCATATGTCGTTGTGTGTTTGTCATTGTTATGAGTTCCGATAGCTTATTATCATCATGCGCAATTGTGTGTTTTTTTTTTTTTTTTTGATATTTAATATAAAAAAAATTACTATATTAATATCTTTAAAATTAAAAATATGTCTTATTTTAATTAGCCAAACTCTCTCAGTCCATTCACATGTACATGCAGATTTTTCAGAAGGGGACCGATCGATCGAGATCTTCAAAGTCTGTGGATCCAATTGATAAGATATTCAATGATGACTTTTATTCGATCGTGATTCGCGAAGTTATTTTTTATTCAACGCCAACCTTTTTCCTTTTACGGCATTTACTTTGGTTTATATATATATATATATATATATATATTTATTTATTTATGTAAAATGACTAATTAAAACTCATTTTATTTAATTTAGTTAATGAATTTTAAAAAACACTATACATTTTATTATTATTATTATTATTATTATTTTTCTATATATATCATTTAAATATTACTTTTTTATTTTATTTTTATAAGGATTGTATTTTTCCTAAGAGAAATATTAGGGGTACTAACTCTTTTACAAACAGAGATTTACTAAATTAATGTGTACCTCAGTAGCTTATTCATTAGTACTAGCTCGTTAGATTTCTCTTAATTAATTGTTTTTTTTTTTTTTCTCTAATGAATGAGCTACACATCAATTTAATAAGCCTTGTTAGTAAAAGAGTTAGTACCCCGAGCATTTCTCTTTTTCTAAATATTATATTTTTTAACTTTTGAAGAAAAAAAAAGATGTGGAAAGAGAAATAGTAGGAGAAAATTTTGAGAAAAGAGAGATATGGAAAGATAAATAGTAAGAGAATTTTGGAAAAAGAGAGATATGAAGAGATAAATAGTATACTAATGAGATGAATGTGTGAATAGTGCCTATTATATGTAGCGGTGCACTGTTCACAAATGCAACAAAAATGTATTTTGCATTTGAGATAGATAATCAAATCCAAATGGTTTTTTAGTGTTTTACTTATCTATTTTAAATAAAATGAAGAAATGGCTAAGCCAATGTGATGAGTGCCAATTTTATTAATATAACCTCCTAAACTACTTTTAACTGCTACTTAATAAGCTAACTGGAAAATTTAAAATAATTAATTAATCCTATATACTAATAAGATAAGATGATTACATGACATTAAATTCATTAATTACTAACCTGACTTTTGATTCTTAATTAATGACCTTTTCTTTCCTTGGTTTTCCTTTGTCCGGAGGCGCATACGGTTTCCAAACCCTTTCCTGTCGTTGACTTTATCTTCCATATTTATTTAATTAGAAAATAACTGAGAAAAACAAATTTATTTTTAAACCAAAAACGTAATACAAACAAAATCCAAACATATTATTTTAAATAACAACATTAATTTAAGGGAAAATTACACTTTATCCCCTCAAAGTTTGGGGCGATTTTCAATTCGACCTCGAATGTTTCAATTTTTGCAATACATCCTTTAAACTTCTAAATTTTTGCAATTCGACCATCAATCAAAGTCATTTTGACTGACCGAACAGTGATCACGTGACTCGCATGTGATCATTGTTGGCCTTTTTTTTCTCCAAAATACCCCCCATCCCATGTTACACACATGTCGATTCTGCCGTTGCTACGCCACCGGCAAGTTGTCTTCCTCCCTCTCTCTCTCTCTGAGAGCTCTGAGAAAAATTTAGGACTATCGCCGCCCCAGGACCATCGTCGCCTAGGCCGAACACCTGGGCTGAGGAGCTTTGAGAAAATCTCATATCTCCTTGTGACGACGATTCTCAGATCTCCCAAGCCGAACCCGCCACCACTGCCTAGGCCGAACGCCGCCATCACCAGGAGATCTGAGAATCTCATCGCCGTCTCTCTCTCTCTCTCTCTCTCTCTCACTCAATGGGATATGTCTTTCAGATTGGGGAAAAGGGTATTTTCTCAAATCTTCCAATGCTCCCTTGGAACAGGCTACTGGTGGCGATGACGTCTAGCCTAGTAGTGGCGGTGGGTTCGACTGGTATGGTGGGGGTGGAGATTTTCAAATGTGGTGGCCATGAGAGATGGGTTTGGGATGGGGGGCATTTTGAGGAAAAAAAGGCTAACAGTAATCACTATTCCGTCAGTCAAAACAGCTTTGACTGACGGAATGTCGAATTGCAAAAATTTAGAAGTTTGGAGGAGTGCATTGCAAAAATTAAAATATTAGAGGTCGAATTAAAAATCGCAACAAATCTTAGGGGAGTAAAGTATAATTTTCCCTTAATTTAATAGAAAAACTCGACTACATTGTTGCTTGCTATATAGTCAATGGTCGTCCATCGCCGGAGAGTACGTTCCTAGTTTTTTTCTTTTCTTTCTTTCTAATTAAGCTGAGAGTTCCCACTTCCCCTTCCATGTATTTTCCAAAAAAAAAATCCTGAAGTTCCCACAGAAAAAGCAGAGTCCAGCTCCACGTTCAACAATTGCTTGCTTCCTAGCTAGTTCTCAAGGATGTCAATGTACGTACGCAGTTGTTAATGTTTACTTTTGACTATTTCTATTTGTATCCGCTGGAAAAGATCCTTATAAAATATTTTCGGCGTTTAATTATATTTTAAAGAAATTCATAAAGAATAAAATACTTTTGATCAGTCGTGAAACATGTATTTTATTATTTATAAAACAATTTATAATTTTTGAAGGCATAATATTTCTTTTTTGGGTCTACGGTTGCCTATAAAAAGCCCTCCACAACACCCCATCTTCACATCGATCGAAAGAGACTCTCTTGCAGTATCACAAACGAAACAATAAGCTAAAGATGGAAGGTGCTCTCATTGCCAAGAGGTAAGCTTAGCTAGCAATGTCTCTCTATTTATTCATGAGTCTTAACACGTTCGTTTCTTTGATTATCTATCACGCATGAAAGAAAGAAAACTTAACTTTTTGATTATGCAGGTTGGAAGGGAAGGTAGCCTTGATAACCGGAGGGGCTAGCGGAATTGGCGAGACTACGGCAAGGCTATTCATTCAACATGGTGCTAAGGTTATCATTGCCGACGTCCAAGATGATCTTGGTCACTCCATTTGCCGCGACATAAGCACTAGTGGTTACATCTCCTACGTCCATTGCGATGTCACCAACGAATCTGATGTTGAAAATGCTGTCGAAACCGCGGTCTCAAAGCATGGGAAACTTGACATATTGTTCAGCAACGCAGGGATTACAAATGCTGATGACGGCATCTTGGACTTCGACTGCAAGAAATTCAATAAGGTATTTAATGTGAACGTCTTGGGGGGATTCCTAGCAGCCAAACACGCTGCCAAAGTAATGATTCCAGCCAAAAAAGGCAGCATTTTATTCACAGCAAGCACTGCGTCAGTTATACATGGAGAAACCCCGCACATCTACGCAGCGTCAAAGCATGCGCTGGTGGGTCTGACCAAGAATTTGTGTGTGGAGTTGGGCGAGTATGGAATTAGAGTTAACTGCGTATCACCATCCGGCGTGGCCACTCCTTTGCTAAGGAATGTGTCGGGAATACAAGACAAGAAGACGTTGGAAGACATGATATGTTCCGCAGCAAATCTGAAAGGGGTGGTGCTTGGGACAGATGATGTTGCAGAGGCAGCAGTGTTCTTGGCGAGCGATGAGTCCAAGTACGTGAGTGGCCTCAACCTTGTCTTGGATGGCGGTCATAGCACCACCAACAAATCAATTAGGGACGGCAAAGAAAAGCATCGTTCTTAAGAACCGGATATCATGCATATAATTAAACGATTCAAATAATTTGATAATTTATGTAATTTTTTCACATTCTGTTTGTTTGCAATTTCAAATGTATTCCATCAAACCAAACTTCGTGTTGGTGTAAGTAACAGCTATAAAATAAAGACCTCAAATTGGTTCACAATAGATTTATGCGTTAAGAACTGGATTGGGATTACTTGAAATTAACTAATATTATATATCGTATTTTTATATTATATTTATCTCATAATTTTAATGTGATAATTTCAATCAACTTTTAATTTTTTTTAATTATTTAATTATGACGGATTCGAGAGTTGTTTAAAACTGCTATATAAGTATTTCGATTAAATTATAAAATAAAATGTGGTTTCTAACCATATTCTTTGAAATTAAATTACTCAAATTTGATTAAAATTTCAATAATGCAAGACCCACTCTTGGCAGGACAGTAAAGTCTCACAACTCCATCATCCACATTCCACCTTACAACTGCAGTCAAATAACAACATGACCAGGATTAATATTTTGTTGCAAGTAAATTTAGGTTTTTTTTTTTTTTTTTTTTAACTTTTTATCGCTGGAATAATATCTTCTAAGCTCTATTTCCTTTTATATTGTTTTCACGTGCAGAAAGTAAATTTAGGGTTTCGTCATGCGAGGTCCGAGGTATAATGTGCATACGTGAACCGGTGAAGACCATAATATCCAGAAAGCAACAGTTGTATTACTGTCCAGTGTCAACGGTTGAACTCTTTGCATGCTAAAAAACAAAAAGAAGTTAGATTTTCTGCATACCAAACATGCCCTTAATTAATTTGAGGTGTTCCAGTGGGCTGCGCTCTGTTTTCAAGGTCTCCTCCCGGCGACCCAAGGATCAACGCCTCAACTTTCAAGACCTCGTTAATATTTCTATAGTAATTTCCATTTATTGGTTTTTTTGAAAGCAAAATGATAGGGATAAGTTTAGCTAGGGTAAGATAACTTATTAATATTTTAAAACTGCGAAATCAAAACAACTACTAATTAAAGTCTGTTTGGTTTAACACTTTTAAATCTAAGTTAATGAAAACTGAATTTAAAAAAAAACATAGTTAAGTTTTTAGCAAAATCAAGATTTCCCTTTTCTTTTTTTTTTCTTTTTTTTTTTCTTTTATTACTTCTAATCTTTTGCTTTTTAATTCTATTATAATTTAGTTCTTCGATATTTTGGATGTTATACTTACTGTCAACGCCATTGATCTTAGCTAGTTGGTCATTGTTACAAGTTTCGATCACAATTAATTAAATTGTAATTACAAGAGATAAAATTAATTATTCAAAATTTTTATCGAGAATAAAATATTAACAAAACTTAAACTTAAGAACTTGATTAATAGTTTTAAATATCAAAAAGCTAGAGAAATATATCTTTTTAATATTTAATGTAAAAACTTACTATATTAATATTGTAAAATTAAAAATGTCTCATTTTAACTCTTTTCCTTAATCCTAACTCCCCCAAAATGAGAAGTGGCTACCTGGATGCAAATCGCAGAGACCCAACTTTAGTTCTTCGACCTTCTTCATAATACATAAACGCGTCAAAGCTTTATCTGTTATGTTGTGTGTGTGTTTTTTGGTCTTTGTTAAGAATATATATTTGATATTATTATAGGGTTATTTCTCTACTAGGTTTATCTTTCCTTAGTCTATTAGGTTTACTTGTCTATCATTCATAGCTTCTATAAATATAAGTCTATGTAATACTTTAGGATTTCACTATTCAATACCCATTATATGCTTCCGCTCTCTCTCTTCCCTCTGTTTCCTCTCTCTCTACAATATATATCTTCAATATATTTAACAGTACTCTTGACTTGTGAATTGTGACATGTGTTTGTCAATGCAATTAGGTCCTTACGATGTGCAAAGAATAATCAAATAAGACTGATTCACATGCACATGCAGATTTTTCAAAACTAAACAAGTCTGTGGATTCAGTTGATAAGATTGGATGATGACTTTTATTCATTCAATCGTGAATTAAGTGACTTTTTATACAACAACAACCCTAGCTTCAAGATCGATAAGGCTTCCAACTCATCCGGCCTACGACCTAAGCCAGTTTTTTAATCATCTTATCTTATTAATTAAGTACATGGTTAATTAATATTTATTTTGGCTTTCATAATTAGCTTATCAAGTAGGAGTTAAACTAGCTAGTTTAGGATTGGAGGTCAAAAAGTTGGCTTAAGTAGGTCCTAGGAAGAGTTGGAAGCCTATTCTTTAATTAGAAAATAATAATAATAATAAGAAGAAGAAGATGATGAGCTGACTTTAGATTCTTTACCTTTGTGTTTCCTTGTTTTTCCTTTGTCTTGCACGCCTGACGCCCCTCAATATATATATATATATACCAACTTCTTTTTGCTTTCCTAAAACTGTTAGGAATATAATTTATTTTTTATTATTAGGTCCTCTATTTGCATGAATATATGTTATTATTAAAATCAACCCTCCAATTTAATTTTTCAAAGTCAAAGGGATTTTTTATTTATTTATTTTTATTTTTAATTGAGTTGTTCAAAGGGATTGAAGTCTTCTTCGTGTTTGTGCTTTTTCATTTTATTTTATAATAATTAAATAAATATGGGAGACTGCAGTCAAAGTCAAGAAATGGGTTGGAAGTGGAACTTCCTCGGTCATATATCGCAGGAATTGGACGTTGCGTTGGTGGGGGAAGAAAAATGTACGGTCTAAAAGTTTTGTCGGGACAGATTTGAAAAAAATCTCCTAATAAAAACAATTTTTTTAAATCTCGTACGAATCGTACCAAATTGTCAATTTGATAGTCCTATTTTAAGAAAGGAGTATCTATTACAATATATGACAAAGGAAAATGCCAGGTATATTTTTAGTGTTTTTTAATTGCGATGTGATTTTTAAAATTATTAATAGATTAAAAATTAATAATAATAATGTTAAA
>NC_081549.1:2795226-2833023 GCF_901000735.1 Corylus avellana | reverse complement strand
TTTTTTTTTTTGTACCAAACTTTGCATTAGAAACAAAAGAGCATACAACCCTCAAGGGGGAAAAAAAACAGAAGGTGGTGCAGCACCACTACAGTAAGGAGGGAGAGGAGAATGAGGGAAGATGGGAATGCAGCCAGAGTGGACTCTAGCCGCGGCCCAATAAGCCACATGATGGGCGCAGAAGTTTGCACTTCTGTTGATCTTCTTTGCTTCCCACTGAGGGGAAGGAGGGAGAAGAGTTAAGGTATCTTTTATGGCCTTTTCAATGTGCCAATCTTGGATGATCAGGGGATGATTGAGAGCTGTGATAACAATAAGGGAGTCTCCTTCGATGGTGAAGTTGCTGAGGTTCAAAGACACTGCTAGAGAGGCTGCCAGCAGTGCTGCTTGTGCTTCCCCAGTGTTTGGAGAGCAGGGAGGACTGATCTTGGAGATAGCTTTAATGATATTGCCTTTATGGTCTCTGCAAACGGCTGCTTGAGCAGAGAAATTCTCTCTAATTGCTGTGTCAAAGTTGATCTTATGAGAGCCTTCATGGGGAGGGGACCAAACTTCTATTTCTCTAGGAGAAACAGATAACCAAGCTGCAGCATGAGAAAGAGAGGTCTTTTTTATGGAGAGAGCTAGTTTGGCAATATCTGGAATTACCCCTTCATGAAGAGCTTTGTTCCTGCTAAACCATAACATATCACAAAAAACAGCAGCATATATTTGGAAAAGATGAGACTCATAAACTAGCTAGTTTAGGATTGGAGGTCAAAAAGTTGGCTTAAGTAGGTCCTAGGAAGAGTTGGAAGCCTATTCTTTAATTAGAAAATAATAATAATAATAAGAAGAAGAAGATGATGAGCTGACTTTAGATTCTTTACCTTTGTGTTTCCTTGTTTTTCCTTTGTCTTGCACGCCTGACGCCCCTCAATATATATATATATACCAACTTCTTTTTGCTTTCCTAAAACTGTTAGGAATATAATTTATTTTTTATTATTAGGTCCTCTATTTGCATGAATATATGTTATTATTAAAATCAACCCTCCAATTTAATTTTTCAAAGTCAAAGGGATTTTTTATTTATTTATTTTTATTTTTAATTGAGTTGTTCAAAGGGATTGAAGTCTTCTTCGTGTTTGTGCTTTTTCATTTTATTTTATAATAATTAAATAAATATGGGAGACTGCAGTCAAAGTCAAGAAATGGGTTGGAAGTGGAACTTCCTCGGTCATATATCGCAGGAATTGGACGTTGCGTTGGTGGGGGAAGAAAAATGTACGGTCTAAAAGTTTTGTCGGGACAGATTTGAAAAAAATCTCCTAATAAAAACAATTTTTTTAAATCTCGTACGAATCGTACCAAATTGTCAATTTGATAGTCCTATTTTAAGAAAGGAGTATCTATTACAATATATGACAAAGGAAAATGCCAGGTATATTTTTAGTGTTTTTTAATTGCGATGTGATTTTTAAAATTATTAATAGATTAAAAATTAATAATAATAATGTTAAATTTAACAGTAGTTTTAAAAGTCACATAACAGTTCAAAAGACAAAAAAATTAAAAAAATTAAAAAAGCACCTAATATTGCCTTATGACAAATGACGTAGAATCTAGAAAATTAGAAATACCAAGCTAAGGTAGAAAGTGAAAGAAAGTGACGTGTAACGTTACACTTATAGGTTGCATTTGTTTCTATGTAAAATAGTTTATGAGAAAAAATACACAAAATATTTTTAAAAGAAATATTTTCTCTCGTATATATATATAGTAATAAATTTGTTATTGACTTAAAAATATTTTTCACTGATTTTACCCTCACCAAATACTAGAAAATACAATAAAAATATTTAATGACAAAACAAATCATTGATGTAATACTTCTCTTCTCTCTCGGTTTATTTTATTTCCGCTCATATCGAATACTCTTTCTGTCTCTTTGTGAGAGGGGACCCGGCCAAGGCCCAAGGGCATATAATCAGTCTCTACATTTATAAATAAACAAATAAAATTGATCACAACGACGTCCAAAAACATAAATAATTGTTATTTAAAAAACAATAAAAACAAAACAAAAATTAAAAAATAGTGATTTCGTTTGATAACATTTTTTCCTTTTTTTTTTTAGCAAACAAACAAAAACTTTAACAAATAACACCAAACACAAAACAAGTACATCAAAATACAACTTTCTAAAATGTTTTATCAAATATATATACCCATTAAGAGTCAATGATCGATCGTCGCCTGAGAGTTCCTATTTTTTTCTTTGTTTTCTAAGCTGAGAGTTCCCACTTCCCCCTTCCTTGTATTTTCCAAGAAAAAAATTTGAAAAAAAAAAAAAAATAGAGTAGAGTTCAGATCCACGTTCAACTATTGCCTCCTAAACTTATTTTTTTAAAAAAAATTGTCAACGTACGAACGCAGTTGTTAATGTTTACTTTTGGGATCTGATGCAAGTTGTAATGGATAATGGAATATGACTATTTCTATTTGTATCCACCTGGCAAGATCCTTATGGGTCTACGGCTGCCCTATAAAAAGCCCTCCATACCACCTCATCTTCACATCGATCGAGAGAGACTCTCTTGCGGTATCACAAACGAAACAATAAGCTAAAGATGGAAGGTGCTCTCATTGCCAAGAGGTAAGCTTAGCTCACAATGTCTCTATATATTTATTCTTAACGCGTTCGTTTCTTTGATCTTGCTTGCATATATATATATATATATATATATTAGCCATTGAAACGAAAGAAAGAAAGAAAACTTAACTTTCTGATTATGCAGGTTGGAAGGGAAGGTAACCTTGATAACCGGAGGAGCCAGCGGAATTGGTGAGACTACAGCAAGGCTATTCGTTCAACATGGTGCTAAGGTTATCATTGCCGACGTCCAAGATGATCTTGACCACTCCATTTGCCGCGACATAAGCACCAGTGGTTACATCTCCAACGTCCATTGCGATGTCACCAACGAATATGATGTTGAAAATGCTGTCGAAACCGCGGTCTCAAAGCATGGGAAACTTGATATATTGTTCAGCAACGCATGCAGGCATTACAAATGCTGATGACGGCATCTTAGACTTCAACCGCAAGAAATTCAATAGGGTCTTTAACGTGAATGTCTTGGGGGGATTCCTGGCAGCCAAACACGCTGCCAAAGTAATGATTCCAGCCAAAAAAGGCAGCATTTTATTCACAGCAAGGACTGCGTCAGTTATACATGGAGAAACCCCGCACATCTACGCGGCGTAAAAGCATGAGCTGGTGGGACTAACCAAGAATTTGTGTGTGGAGTTGGGGGAGTATGGAATTAGAGTTAATTGCGTATCACCATCCGGCATGGCCACTCCTTTGTTAAGGAATGTGTCGGGAATACAAGACAAGAAGACGTTGGAAGACATGATTTGTTCCGCAGCAAATCTGAAAGGGGTGGTGCTTGGGACAGATGATGTTGCAGAGGCAGCAGTGTTCTTGGCGAGCGATGAGTCCAAGTACGTGAGTGGCCTCAACCTTATCTTGGACGGCGGTCATAGGGCGCACCACCAACAAAGCAATTAGGGACGACAAAGAAAAGCATCGTTCTTGAGAACCCGATATCTTATAATTATTTAATTCAAGTAATTTGATTGTGTTAAGGGAATATCTTCCAGATATGGTAATGACAATGAATCACAATCACAGCACTCGTATGAAATGCAAGATGGAGAGAATCATGGAGAAAATATGATCCTACCTATTGAGAAGATTGTGCATAGCAGCTCACAATAGCAATTTACTTTATTTCTGGAATATTGTAATCTTTGTCTTTATTATTGATTGATTGTATTCTATACCCAAGTTCTATATATATAGAGAACAACACCTCAAGCTACGATTGAGCTGAGGAAAGCTTTTTCTCTCCCTCTCCAAGGGTTCTCAAACCTTTTCATGGTATCAGAGCGCAGCAAAACGACCAACGTCGTACCTTCCTTCTTCTTTTTTTTCACCCACATCTTCTTTGAAATTTTTTGTCAAACACCTTGACTACATCTTTTATTTTTCATACATTTACAACAACCCACGTCACCTACATCACTTCTAATACAGCAGTTCACCATACATCCTATCATTCTGACTAGTGTCCACAATATGGCCACCGACACACCATCTAGCACCACTTCTGTCACCTTCAACACTCTGTTTCACAGGATTTCCTTCAAATTGACATCCACCAATTATCTTCCCTGGCGAAATCAATTTGATCCCATCCTCATCAGTGAAGATTTGCTTGGTCATATTGATGGTTCTCTCCCTGAACCACCTTCCACAATTTTGGACAAAGACAACAAGTCTGTACCCAATCCAGCATATACCTCTTGGAAACAAATGGATCAACTTGTTCTTAGTCTCATCTATTCATCTCTCACCGAAGAAGCTATGTGTGAAGTACTGGGATCAACCTCATCTTGTGATGCATGGCTTGCCCTTGAGGAATCTTTCTCTAACAAATCCAAGACTCATGAACTTCAGCTCAAAGATGATCTTCAGATGATCAGAAAAGGATCTCGGACTATTGGTGAATACGCCCGAGAATTTAAAAATTTATGTGACCAGCTTACTGCCATGAATCGTCCTGTTGAAGATACCGACAAAGTTCTTTGGTTTCTCCGTGGCCTTGGTGCTTCCTTTTCTTCGTTCTCCACGACCATGTTATCTCAGACTCCTATACCCACTTTCAGGGATGTTGTTCACAAGGCACAGAGCCATGCTTTATTTGTGCAATCCCTTGATGCCCAATCTGGATCTGTTGCAGCTTTCACGGCTCAGCGTGGTGGTCGCTCCTTTGGTCGTGGCGGTCGACACAATCGCGGCGGTGGCCGCTTTGGCAGAGGAGGAAGTGGTGGTCGCCCTTTGTTCACCAATCAACGTGGTATTTCTTCTGCTTCTCGGTCTTCAGACCCACACTCCCAAAGGTCTTCTTCACTGCATACATGTCAAATATGTGGTAAAACTGGTCATCTAGCTATTGTTTGTTGGGAACGCTTCAATTCATCCTTCCACACGGCCAACATTGCAGAAGCCTTCTCATCTTGTACAATTCAAGATTCACAGGATTCAGATTGGTACACTGACAGTGGTGCATCCTCCCACATGACTAATGATGCAAGCACCCTTGATGCTACCACTCCCTACAATGGCTCTGACAAAGTCGTGGTCGGCAATGGGGCCTCTCTTCCTATTACACATACTGGTTCTCTCTCTCACTCCACTTCTCTTGGCTCTATTTCCTTATTAGATGTCCTTGTTGTTCCATCCCTTACAAAAAATCTCATCTCTATCAGTAAACTCACTGTTGACAATAATTGTTCCATTACTTTCTTTGGGTCTGGTTTTACTATACAGGATCTGCTCACAGGGGCGGTGTTGGGAACCGGTCGATGTAAGGATGGTCTCTATGTCCTTGATCGTGGTCAAAAGGCCTTTCTTGCCTCTCTTCAAGACAAAAATTTGCGGGCTTCTCTTAATGTTTGGCATGCTCGTTTAGGACACTCTTCTTTTCGCATTGTTGAAATCTTAAATAAAACAGGGGGCATCTCTGTTAATTCCCCTGTCCCTTCCTCACCTTCTCGCATTTGTAATAGTTGTCAACTTGGCAAGAGCCATCGGCTCCCTTTTGCTCTTAATGACAAACGTAGTTCCCTTCCCCTTCAATTAATTCATTGTGATTTATGGGGTCCTTCCCCCATTCTATCTACTTCTGGGTTCCGCTACTATGTTATTTTTGTGGACGATTATTCACGCTTTACATGGTTTTATCCTCTCAAGCACAAATCTGATTTCTTTGATACCTTTCTTCGTTTTCAGAAATTTGTTGAAAATCAATTTTCTCAGAATATTAAGGCTTTTCAATGCGATGGTGGCTCAGAATTTACTAGCTTACGCTTTAAACATCACTTATCAACTTGTGGTATTGAGCAGCGTCTTGCTTGCCCTTATACACCTGCACAAAATGGCAAAGCTGAGCGGAAACATCGCCACATCACCGAGACTGGTCTGACCCTCCTCTTTCATGCTCACACTCCTTTAACCTTGTGGGTTGAAGCCTTCTCTACGGCCACTTACATCATCAACCGACTCCCAACACCGGTGCTTCAGAATGCTTCTCCTTATGAGGTCTTGTATGGTAACTCTCCCTCCTATTCTTTGTTTCGTACATTTGGTTGTTTGTGTTATCCTTACCTTCGGGATTATGCCTCTCACAAACTGGCACCAAAAACTACTCCGTGTGTTTTTATTGGATATAGCTCAACTCACAAAGGTTTTCGTTGTCTCGACCGCACTACTCAACGTGTTTTTATTTCTCGGCATGTTATTTTTGACGAGACTAACTTTCCTTTTGCAGGAAACCCCCCAGCCACTCCTGCTTCTTTATCTGATCTTGTGTCTTTTTTTGAACCTGGTACTTCTCACTCGGACTTGTCTCGTTTTAGGTCATCTTCATCTTCTGCAGGTTCTGACTCACAATACCTTCCACATTCTGATTCACAACCTCTTGCATGCATTCCTTGTGCGGTTGATCAAGTCCTCGTTAACACCTCTCGAGCTCCAGCCATTGTGTCCACCTCCTCTGCTGCCGAACCAGTCCAACCAGGTGTTTCTTCTCCTGCTGCTCCAGCTGCCGCACCACCAAGTATATCCTCTGCACCAACCTCTTTACCAGCTAATTCTCATTCGATGACGACTCGGGCTAAGGCTGGTATTTTCAAACCCAAGGCATATCAAGTTACTGCTGGCTTCACTTCTTCCCCCTTTTTTCAGTCGCTTATGGCATTGAAGGAACCACGTGGTTTCAAGTCTGCTACCAAGCATCCTGAGTGGGTCTCTGCCACGGATGATGAAATATGTGCTCTCCATCAAAATCACACTTGGTCCTTGGTTCCACGTCCCTCAAATAAGAATGTTGTGGGCTGTCGTTGGGTTTTTAAAACCAAACTTCTACCTGATGGTTCCGTTGAGCGCTACAAGGCGCGTCTTGTTGCCAAAGGTTATACTCAACTTCCGGGTTTAGATTTTGATGAAACCTTCAGCCTAGTTGTGAAACCAGCCACTGTTCGCCTCATTCTCTCCTTAGCTACCGTTGCACATTGGTCCATTCGTCAATTGGACGTCAAAAATGCCTTTCTACATGGCTCTCTTACTGAAGAGGTTTATATGGATCAACCTCCAGGTTACACTGATCCTTGCTTTCCCAATCATGTTTGTCGCCTCCATAAGGCGATTTATGGGCTTAAGCAAGCCCCTCGCGCTTGGTTCCATCGCTTCAGCAGTTTTTTACTTCAATATGGATTTACTTGTAGTCGTGCCGACTCTTCACTTTTTGTTTTCCATGAGCCCGCTGGTATCATCTATTTGCTGCTATATGTCGACGACATTGTTCTTACTGGTAACAACCCTTCCTTGCTCAAGAAATTTATTGTTCATCTTAGTCGTGAATTTTCCATGAAGGACCTTGGCCCATTGCATTACTTCTTGGGCATTGAAGTTCAACACACCACCAATGGTTTATTCCTTAGTCAGACAAAATATGCATTGGACTTGCTTAAGCGTGCCGAGATGGCTGATTGCAAGCCTATAGCTACCCCAATGGTGGTTGGTCAACGCTTGTCTGCTGTTGGTGCTTCTTTCTCAGATCCAACACTCTATCGCTCCATCGTTGGTGCTCTCCAATACTTGGTCATCACTTGCCCTGACTTGGCTCATAGTGTTAATACTGTCTGTCAATTCATGCAAGCTCCCACTGAAGATCATTTTCGTACTGTTAAGCGCATCTTGCGGTATGTCAAAGGTACTCTCTCATTCGGTCTTACCATCTCCTCTCACAGCTCTTCCAACATTTTGGCTTATTCGGATGCCGATTGGGCTGGTTGCCCAGACACTCGACGCTCTACCTCCGGCTAAGCAGTTTTTCTTGGTAATAATCTCATCTCTTGGAGTGCCAAAAAGCAATCCACTGTTTCCCGCTCCAGTGCCGAATCCGAATATCGTTCTCTTGCTCTCACCGCTGCTGAGGTCACTTGGCTTACTCACCTACTCAAAGACCTTCGCATTTCATCCTCTACTCCAGCTACTATTCTTTGTGACAACCGCAGTGCTATTTTCATGTCTGCTAACCCAGTGTCTCATGCTCGTTCTAAACACATTGCCCTTGATTATCACTTTGTGCGAGAACAAGTTGCTGCGGGTGCTCTACGAGTTCAGTTTGTTCCTTCACAATTCCAAATTGCTGATCTCTTCACTAAGAGTTTACCTCGCTCTCAATTTTCCTTCTTTCGGGCCAAGCTCACCGTGACACCTCCACCCACGATAAGCTTGCGGGGGGATGTTAAGGGAATATCTTCCAGATATGGTAATGACAATGAATCACAATCACAGCACTTGTATGAAAGGCAAGATGGAGAGAATCATGGAGAAAATATGATCCTACCTACTGAGAAGATTGTGCACAGCAGCTCACAATAGCAATTTACTTTATTTCTGGAATATTGTAATCTTTGTCTTTATTATTGATTGATTGTATTCTATACCCAAGTTCTATATATAGAGAACAACACCTCAAGCTACGATTGAGCTGAGGAAAGCTTTTTCTCTCCCTCTCCAAGGGTTCTCAAACCTTTTCAGATTGTTTATTTAATTGTTTCACATTATGTTTGTTTGCATGACTTTGTCCGCAATTTCAAATGTATCCCATCAAACCAAACTTCGTGTTGGTGTAACAGCAATAAAATAAAGACCTCAAATTGGTTCACAATAGATTTATACGTTAAGAACTGGATTGGGATTACTTGAAATTGGCTAATATTATATATCATATTTTTATTTTATATTTATCTCATTATTTTGATTTGACAATTTCTACCAAGTTTTTATTTTTTATTTTTTTAAATTTTTTAACCATGACTGATCAAAGAGTACTATATAAGTATTTAGATTAAATTATAAAATAAAAATGTGACTTCTAACCATATTCTTTGAAATTAAATTATTCAAATTTTATTAAAATTTCCATAATGCAAGACCCACTTGGCAGGGACAGTAAAGTCTCACAACTCCATCATCCACATTCCACCTTACAACTGCAGTCAAATAACATGACCAGGATTAATATTTTGTTGCAAGTAAATTTAGGTTTTTTTTTTAAATTATATTTTTATACTTTTTTATAATTTTATCGCTGGAATAGTATCTTCTAAGCTCTGTTTCCTTTTATATTGTTAAATTTAGGCTTTCGTCATGCGAGGTCGACGTCCGATCGAGGATAATGTGCATACCTGGACGGGTGAATACCATTATAACGTCCAGAAAGCAACGGTGTGTCACTGTCCAGTGTCAACGGTTGACCTTTTTGCATACCAAAAAACAAAAAGAAGTCACATTATCTACATACCAAACATGTCCTTAATTAATTTGAGGTCCCCCAGTTTGCTGCCCAACCGGAGAGCGATGGTCAATACATCTCTCCCTCTGTTTTCAAGGTCTCCCAGCAACGCAATTATATTAAATAACATACACTACCAAAAAAACCCAATTCAATGACGCCATGCTTAGTGTCGTTTCACCAAAACGATACAAGCAAGTGTTGTTTGAGAGGCATCGTTTACATAGTGAATGACGCCTCTCATCGGCGCCATTTTGCTGCTAAAACGTCGTTTTTACAGTTTCACGCATCACCATTTGAAAAAGGTGACATCTCGCGTCACTGTAAATAAAGCTCTATTTTTTTAAAAGAATCGGGGGGGGGGGCGGATGGGCGGGGTGCATGGGTGGGAACCCCCAAGCCATAGGGTGGTTCCACCCCTGCATGAACGTGAATCCAGATTCAAGGGACCGAAGCCTTCAAAAGTCTCTGGAATTGATAAGATTCGATAATTATTTATACAACACCAACCCTTAAAGTTAAGGCTTCCAACTCTTACTACCTAACGATGTTTTAACCACCTAAACTACTTTTTAATTGCTACTTGATAAGCTAATTAACGATAAAATATAAAATAAATATTAATCCTATACTTAATAAATAAGATAATTGCATCACATTACTAAGCTGACTTTAGATTCTTTACCTTTGTGTTTTCTTGGTTTTCCTTCTCTGGAGATGTAGAGGCTGCATGGGTTGGTGGGTGGGGGAAGAAAAATAGAGAAACGATTAAAATTATTTTTCTTTCTATTTTTCATTTATTTCCAAATAATGGATGAGTTAATTTATTATTAGATTTGTGGGATGATTTCTACAAATCCAATGCTGAATTTGCATAAAAATAAAATGAATGAGAGATGGAATAAATAATGATGTACGTGTAACATGCATGACTCAGAAAAATAATGTCTAATATATAGTTTATTCGGACACTTACAGTTGAAAGAGTCTCTCAATAGAAATTAACAAACTTGTTAAGGTCATCACAAGAATAAATTTACTGATGCATGTGTTTAATTAAATCTCAAAATCTTATACCTAGCCAAATTGACAATTTGACCGTCCCCACCATTTTAAGAAAAGAGTATCCATTGCAACATATTAGTAATTACTAATGACGTAGAATCTAGAAATACCAAGCAAATATGTAGAAAGTGACATATATATTACTTACAGTCATACGATTCGATCTATTTTTGAATTTAGACCTTATGTTTAGAGTCTTCTATCAAGAGTTGCTATTCAAACGTCAATAGTAATGAATTTTGGGCTTAAAATGTCATCTCTCACGGGTCGATATTTGTGTTTTTTTTTTTTAGTGGTTGCATTTGCATTTGCTTCAACGAAAAGTAGTTTATGATGGAAAATATTTTCGGAGAAAATCACTAATTTTTCATTGTTTAGATGAGACCTTGAATACGATATCAAAAATGTCTTTCATTATTTGGTTGGTACGAAGAGTATTTTTCTACTATGATTGGTACCTATCCAAAAATCACTCGAATTAATCTGACAATGTCAAATTGGTTTACTTTAATAAAGAGCGACAAGTAGAAGAAACAAAATAACACAAAATCCAAACATATAGTCTAAAAATATTAAACTCCTATATTCTTTTAAATAACAAGATTAATTTAATAAAAAAAACTTGAATAAATTATTGCTTGCTAAGAGTCAATGCCTCAATGGTCTTCCCTCTCAATTAGTAAAAAACGTCAAAGATTTAATGGAGGAGTAATGTTAAAATAGACAACTAAAAGATAATTGTAGAGAAGAAATTTGTATTTCTAATGTATATTCAATTGTACAATAGAATGACTTATTTATAGTTGAATAAGGCCTTAAAAGAAAAGAAATACAATAATTACAAAATCAAATAAAATCAACATGTTTACAATAATGAATTCGGTATCAAATATTGCAATAATATATGTGGGGAATATTTCCGTAATATATTGATTATATTACGGGGATATTTTGTCACATAAATATTACGGAAATATAATATTCTAATATCCCCCTCCGACTCTAGGAGGGCGAAGCTAACTTGAGTTTGAAAATAAGATAATTGAGTTGTCTCGATGGATGAGATTTGGTAAAAATATCGACAAATTGATCTACAGAGGTGATAGAATGAAGATGTAAAATACCATGCTGAAGATGATGTCGGATGAAATGACAATCAATCTCGATATGTTTTGTGCGCTCATGAAAAACATTATTATGAGCAATCTGTATGGCACTCTGATTGTCACAATGAATAGGAGAACTAGTAGACTGAGAAACACTCATGTTGGACAAAAGCCATCGTAACCAAAAAAGTTCAGATGTAGTATCAACAAGAGCACGATACTCAACTTCAATACTAGATCGTTCCATCAAGCAATGCAAGTCTAGGCACGTATAATATAGACGACAATAATCGAATAAAGAGGTAGAGGCAGAAGAAACCTCCAAAAGGGGTGGTTAACATCAAGAGATGCCAAGGGATTTGTTTTGGCAAAATATGTGTACTACATTGCCTTTTATTTTTATTCTTTATAAGTTATTGTTTTTTTATTATTGACCAAATTGTAGTTGAGGCGGTGACAACTTGAAAGACAGCATAATTTGACAGAAGTTTGGGCTCTAACGAGTAATTTATAAAGAAAAATGTGTTAAAAGTCGTGCATTATTTGCACCATGAATGCTCTTGTTGGAGTCAGTATGACCAGCTAATCGACATATATAGTTTGAATATATTCAAACTATACTCAATGAGTTTTAATTGTGGTTTGTAGGAAATAGTCGAAGGGAAGCAAATAATGCTACGAAAATAGCTCTTCATCAATTTGACCAAGTGTGAAGGGAAGATAATTGATTGTTTTTAATTCAAAATATCGTACTTTCTAAACAATATTTCTCTATGTGATTTTATGAAACCATGAAACTTCCTCGAAACAAAAAAGTCAATGGTCATCGCTTTAGAGTTCATGCACCACATCCAATAGCTATTGCCTTGCCATGAGTCAATTGTCGGCACGGGCCCTACCACTAAGCGATTTACAACTTACGTCGTTGTTTATGGTTTCAATAAGTGCGATTTTAAAAATTGTATTTTTGAAATTGCAATATTTTAAAATCACAAAAGCGTTTGGTAAAACATGATAAAAAATATTTTTTTATTAAATATTTATTATGCGAAATCATGATTTTGGTTTAAATTCACACTTTTTCAAATAAACGCCTTACGTTTTGCGATATCCTTTAAAAATACAGATTATTCTTATGAAATCGTAATCTCAAACGCACCCTTAAGGAGCTTCAATTCATCAGCCTTAAATATTGTTTCTTTATATATACATACAAGATAAATAACTACAAGAAAAATAAAAGAACAGAATCGACAGGTAGGTGAAGGCGCATGAGGCGACGACAAGGAGCGCAGAAAGGCCGTTGAAGACAGTGACGCAAATAGAGCAGAATTCTGGAGAAAAAACTTCTAAGGAAAGTTTTCTCTAATTTATTATCACTTTAGCTTTACCATAAAATATTATTTATTTATTTATTTTTGACATGTTTGCATAAGAGGGTAGAGGAGGATTCGAACTAGTAACTTCCGTTTCATAAGACGTGATCCAAGCCAATTGAGATACTTCTTGGAGACACCATAAAATATTGTTGATGAGTCATGAAACATGTTTTTATAATTTATAAAACAATTTATATTTTTGAAGGCATAAATATATGGACAAATATTTTCCATAATAATCTAAAGAACACATACCATTTTTAGAAGCTGATTAATAAGAATTTCTCTAAACCAACTTGTCAAAAATTTGTGTTCATATATAATTTTTGTCAACATTCTCCTTTTTAGACCGTCCCCACCAGCAGTAGAAAATGTTGTTGGTTTGGTAGAAATAAACAGAGCCTTTTTCCTTGTAAAAGGCCCTCTATGCCAGCTGATCTTCACAGTGAAAAACACTCTCACAGTATTTATCAGCAACAATAAGCTAAAGATGGAAGGTGCTCCCATTGCCAAGAGGTAAGCAAAGCTAACACTTGTCTCTTTCATCTGTCTGACTGTCATGCATGTATATATATACCGATGATCATCAGCTTTTCATTACGCAGGTTGGAAGGGAAGGTTGCCTTGATAACCGGTGGCGCCAGTGGAATTGGCGAGACTACCGCAAGGCTATTCGTTCAACACGGCGCTAAGGTTATCATTGCTGACATCCAAGATGACCTCGGTCACTCTGTTTGCCACGACATCGGAACCGGTGGCAACATCTCCTACGTCCATTGCGATGTCACTAGCGAATCTGATGTTGAAAATGCTGTCGAAACCGCGGTCTCAAAACATGGGAAACTCGACATATTGTTTAGCAACGCTGGCGTTACTAACGCTGATGATGGCATCTTAGACTTCGACCGCGAGAAATTCAATAGGGTCTTTAACGTGAACGTCTTGGGGGGATTCATGGCAGCCAAACACGCAGCCAAAGTAATGATTCCAGCCAAAAAGGGGAGCATTCTATTCACATCTAGCACTGCGTCAGTGATACATGGAGAAACCCCACACATCTACGCGGCGTCAAAGCATGCGCTGGTGGGTCTGACCAAGAATTTGTGTGTGGAGTTGGGGGAGCATGGAATTAGAGTTAATTGCTTATCACCGTCCGGCGTGGCCACTCCTTTGCTAAGGAATGTGTCGGGAATACAAGACAAGAAGACGTTGGAAGACATGATTTGTTCTGCGCAAATCTGAAAGGGGTGGTGCTCGGGACAGACGATGTTGCGAAGGCAGCACTGTTTTTGGCAAGCGATGAGTCCAAGTACGTGAGTGGCCTCAACCTTGTCTTGGACGGCGGTCATAGCACCACCAACAAAGCAATTAGGGATGGCAAAAAAAAGCATAGTTCTTAACAATCCTCTCTCTCTCTCTCTCTCTCTCTCTCTCTATATATATATATATATATATATATATATATATGATTAAAATAATTTGATAATTTATGTGATTGTTTCACATTCTGTTTGTTTGCATGCAGTTGTAATGTATTCGAATATTCCATCAAACCAAACTTGGTGTTGGTGCAAGTAACAGCAATAAAATAAAAATTCAAAATTGGTTCACAGTAAATTTATGCGTCAAAAACTGGATTGGGATTATTTGAAATTGAGTTAGGTTATGAGATAAAAATGTGATTTTTAACCGTACAATTGAATTTAGGTTGTAGAATTTGGGTGTTACAAAAAATGGGTTACTGTAAATACGTAAAAAAAAAAAAACCGCTTTTTTTTTTTTTTTTTTTTTTTTGTGTAGTGTTTGTTTGGGACTAAGAGGTTCAGACACCCTGACTCCATCATCCACCAACTGTAGCCACCCCCGGAATATTTTATGGCAATAAGTAAATTTAGTTTTTTCTTATTATTATTTTATCGTTAGAACATTTACAAGAAATCAAGAATATATATAGTTGAATGAATTTTGTGCTGGACAAAGTTTTCCTTCAAATTGGATTGGAAGAAGTATAAAAATGACATGTGTCCATTTTTTTAATAACATGTGATATGCTCATAAGTTTTTAATATTATTTATTTCAACTTTGTCCCTATTATTAAAAAATATGTACGACTCACTTATTCAAATGACACATGTCATTTTTGTAGACTGAGTTGGAGGAAGTTTCTCCAACCCAATTTAGAGAAAAACTCTGTCATTTCGTGCTTGCTATATATCCTTCGACGTGTTTTAAGAAACTTATATATATATGTCGAGAAAAAGAATTGATTTAGAGTCGTAGACGATCGAGAATCCCATGGATTTTTAGGCTTAATTTCATCAAGCGATCGAGGAAAATGTGCATACGTGAACCGCCGGTCAATGTCAACAGTTGAGATTTTTGCTTGGAGTGTGTCTCTGTATACATTATACAACGTTAATTAATGGGCCTTGTCCGCCACTTTAGATTTTTGCTTGGAGTAGTGCCTAAACTTTTTATTTGTCTAGTGATAGTGAATATCACTAAATTCCAAAATTCCTGTTCTGCCCATATATTGATATATATCTCGACCCATATGCCATATGCCATATGCAATATTATAGCATTTTTCTATCAATTTCCACCTCAGATCCACCATTGGATACGTAAGACCGAGTGATGATAAACATCACATGGGCGTGCATGACATGTGATTTAATATTTTAAAATATTAAAATATAATATTTTAATATTTTAATTAAAAAAAAAAAAAAAATTACACGGGCGTGCATGACTGTTCATGCACGCTCGGAGTGATGTATATGTAAAACCAGGGACGGACTTAGGTTTCAATTTGGGGAGGAACCAATTAGCAAAAAAAAAAATTAATTTTTTTTCTTGTGACTTGTGGGGGGACACGGCCACCGGGTCCGTCATTGCGTAAGACCCATACGGTGAATTTTGAAAAAAATTTAGAGGAGAAAATGGGATAGTATTTTTCATCATCTAAGTAATATGACATCTCTCTTATTTTAAGGTGTTATGGATTCAATGATTAATTTTTTTTTTTAAAAAAAAAAAATGGATGGAGGAAGATGAATATATATGGCAAAAAAAAAAAAAAAAAAAAAAAATTGACATTTCTTTTACCTTAAAGGTCTTCATGTAAGCAGCAGCTCTCAGTTATTCCACGACTTTGAATGGGCTATCAATATCATGTATCTTTTTTCTTGTTTCTTTTTTCTTTTTTACTCTTTTCTTTGTATGCATGTGTAAGTTGTAGTTAACTATATTAAAACTGGAACTATAAATGCAGTTGATTTTTATTGATCTCCTTGGCCATGAGTCCATGATCACGGAAATAAGTAAATTAAACATTAATTATTGGAATATAAAAACCCAGATCAAGCCATCATCATCTTACTGATCTTAACATTATATATATTTTTTTTCTATCCCGTTAATCAAGGGTTATATATATTGAGATGCAAATTTGGGTGAAAAATTACTCACATCCATTGCTACTTTAATTTGGTGACTCACAAAATATATATATATATATATTACTCTATTATCATTCTTTTTCCTCTCAATAAAAGAAATAATAAAGAATAATTAAATAAATCTTAAGAAAGCATATTTTGTTTGATTTGTTATCAATGGTGATCAAATGATTGTTTTTGATAAGAACAAGTCATCTTCATTTCATAAAAGGATAAAACATCTAGAGTTCGAAAACTCTAAATTAAAGAGCAGAAAGCTCTAAAATAACTAAATAAAAAATACAAGGAAGAATTTCTTCTATCCAAACAGGATCAGAAATTACTCGTACAACCTCCTTAGCAAGCCCATGTGCTCCAGTATTTGCTTCTCGCTTCACATGATAGATCATCCAACTCCTCTGTGTATTAAGAACCAGACGTACATCTCCCACTGTTTGACCATAACAACTACAAGAAGGATCAGGGTTGTTATACCATTATAGCATGCGCATGGTTGACTTTTATTCAGTCGTGCTGTCCTTTTTTTCCACAACACCAACCCCTAGACTTCCATTTTTTTTTTTCAAGAAAATCGTAATTTTTTCTTTTATTTGGTTGAGACATTAATGCAACTTGGATGTAATATTCTATATTGCTTGCTAAGAGTCAATGTCATTGTCCCCTAAGAGGTAGATTAATCAGTTAGGACCACGCTTAATAAAGCGGATGTCACTAGTTTGAATCTCTCTCACCCCTCTTATGCGGACATGTCAAAAAAAAAAAGTTTTTTTTTTTCTGATTTTACGTAAATTCTTTCTTTAAAAAAAAAAACAAAAACAAAAACTTATTCCGCTAGTCTCTCATATTTTTTTAGAAAACAATATTTAGGTAGAATAAAAAAAAAACACTAAAAAAAATTGTAGCACTTCTTTTTAGTTTAAATGTTGTAAAAACAAATTTCAAGAGATCCCCTTAATTTTTTTAAGGGTTTAAATTTAATTTTTTACTCTTTCTCGTTGGAGCCCCCACACAAGTAGAAAATGTCGTTGGCTTGGTAAAAATAAACAGAACAGAGCGTTAGGGTGTCCACAGAACATAACGTTTCTTTGATCTGCCATCCATGTATACTGAGCTTTTGATTATGCAGGTTGGAAGGGAAGGTAGCCTTGATAACCAGAGGGGCCAGCGGAATTGGAGAGACTACGGCGAGGCTATTCGTTCAGTGCAAAGGTTATCATCATGGTGGTCATAGCACCACCAACAAAGCTAGCTATTAGGAACGGCAAATAAAAGCGTTGTTCTTAAGACAGTCTGTTTGTTTGTCTGTCTGCAATTGAAATGTATTCCATCAAACCATACTTCGCGTACGTTGTTGTAACAGCAATAGAAGAAAAACCTCAAATTGGTTCACGTACAGTAGATTTATGGGTACAAACTACAGAGCAGCTTTTAAAAGCAATATATGTTCTTTTAAGTTATTAAAAAACACGGCTTAGAATCACTTTCTATTAAAAAATTATGTTTTTCTTATGGGCTAAAGGATAGCGTTAAGTCATTGAATTCTTATGGATGAGTGGAGCCGTCAAGAGAGAATGTTATCATTGGGTCAGCATCGATAGAGTGAGTTGTTGATGATGTGAGTTGCGGAGCGTGATGATATGTTACGATTTTAAGTGTCTCACATAACCTTAATTAGTACAATATTAATGTGCACGACTTTGTTTGTAAAAGCTTTTTCCTTTTCTTTTCGTTTTTTTTCTTCTTTTTAAAACAAAAACGTTAATATACAAATCCAAAACATAAAACACAAAATAATTAAAATTATGTTCACTTTTATGTTACATCAAACTACTTTTTCCAAAAAAAAAAAAAAATGTTCTTCAAAACATATTAATAAACTGAGCTAAATGGAGATCTTGTAGAGTATTATAAATTTTCATTGAATTGTTTATTTATCTAGTTTAACTTGATTACGTAGATCTTAGACTTAATTGTCATCACTTGTCACTCAATTACAAAGTTGCTCCTAGTCCTGTCCCACTAACACCGGAAACACATGGCATTTCTCTAGAGGCAACCACGTTTTTCAGCCCAAGGCCTTCTTCGGTTGGAATAGAAGGAAAATGGAGGTACCGCTTTGATGGTGATGGTGGTTGTAGTGGAGCTACCGCTCCTGATGGTGCAAACAGTTGTTTATCTGTCGATATTTGTCTTGATATTTGTTGTGCTCTTGGTGATGCAGGAATAGTTGTCTGAATGTGACATAAATCTACTGCGAACCAATTTGAGGTTTCTATTTTACTGCACCAAGTTTTGTTCGATAGAATAGAATAATTATGCATTGCAATTGCAGACAAAAACAAAAGGAACTTGAAACAATTACATAAATGATCAAATTAATTATTGGGTAAAGTCCACTTAACCCCTTGAAACTATCACCTCAATGACATTAATCTACTCCCAAAATTATCAATTGTGACAATTTATTCCCCAAACTACCAAAATAATGACAATGTACCCCCCATTTTAATAAAATGACGAAATTACCCATATTAAAATAAAAATAAAAATACTAAAATTTAAATTTTTTTCAAATTTTTAAGGGTATTTCAAATTTAAATTTTAGGTCATCATCATTGGTGCTTATGGCGCGGCTAACGGAGTGACCGAGGTCATCTTGGATATCAGCAATGATAACCTTAGCACCATGTTGAACGAATAGCCTTGCCGTAGTCTCACCAATTCCGCTGGCGCCTCCGATTATCAAGGCTACCTTCCCTTCCAACCTGTGTAATCAAAAAGCTCAGTGAAACACGCACAAATGCGTGTCTTGACAAAACATCTTTATCAATGGTGGGCAAAAGCACTTGGCCTGTATGCTAAGAGTATGTTTGGGTGCGCGTTTGAAGGGTCTAAAAGTTTGTTTAACACATAAAAAGTTTATTTGAAGAAAAAAGTACTCATTTAGTAAACAAATTAAAAGCGCTTTTAAGAGTTCAAAAATTGCCAAAATATACTTTTGGCAAAAGCTTAAAGATAAAACTTTTGTCAAAAAACACTTTTTACTTAAAAACTCTATTTTTTAAATGCAATCTCAAACATGCTCTAATTAAGTTCTTAAGTTCAACAATGATAATTAGTGGTAAAATTAGTAATTTTGATTTTGAGACAATGAGGCGTTAATTTACTATTCCTAATATATAAGTACTCATGTACCCTTTAGTAAATGATCTCATCAACTCCAAACCTAGGCCCAGATATGTGCCAATACAAATCAGGCCCAAGTCTAAAAACATCCAAATAAAAAGGTCGAATGCTTACTTCCATTGAAAGCCCAATCTGAGATCTCCCACGTATATAAAACCCCGACAAAACCCTAACCCTCGCTTCCATCGCACTCTTGCTGCCGGCCGTACAGACGCACGCCGACAGAAGTCACATATCAGCAGGCAGCATGGGGCGCGTCCGCACGAAGACGGTGAAGAAGTCATCGCGGCAGGTGATAGAGCGGTACTACTCGCGAATGACCCTGGATTTCCACACGAACAAGAAGGTTCTGGAGGAGGTGTCCATCATTCCCTCGAAGCGCCTGCGCAACAAGATCGCCGGGTTCTCGACCCACCTCATGAAGCGAATCCAGAAGGGTCCGGTCCGGGGCATCTCCCTCAAGCTCCAGGAGGAGGAGCGCGAGCGCCGCATGGACTTCGTCCCCGACGTCTCCGCCATCTCCACCGCACTCATCAAGGTCGACAAGGAGACCCTCGACATGCTCGCGGCGCTTGGGTTGGGTGAGATCCCTGGCCTCGAAGTGGTCGACCCAGTTCGCGTTTCCGACCCGTCCGCGTTCGGGCGGGGCGCACCAGTTGGTGGCGCCGGAAAGAGGTACTGAGGGAAATCCGGGCTTGGTAGTTTACGTTTTTTAATCTAATTGAAGAAATTTTGATGTTATCTCTTGTGGCTATGGATTTCTTTTTTTCATCTTGAGTTGGTTATTACTACTGGAGATCTCCAGTAAACCTAAGCCAAATCCGAAACAAAAAAAAGAAAAAGAAAAAGGGAAGCTCGATCATCATCGTTGTTCATATGATGTCCGGTCAAGATCTTAGTTAGAAGTATTATATGATTAGGGAAACAACTAAATGTAGTGCATGTGGTAATAGGCTAATTGAAGTCATAGCCTAATGAGCCCAATTCTAGCACCAGCAGCACCAACAAACATCACAACTATAACAAAATAATATTACCATTAATAGTCACATAATATCCGCTTAACGAAAAAGTAGTTACCAATTCAGAATAAAAATTACATGGCTACCAAATTAGGATTTCAACCAGATTTTTACGTTTAGAAAAATATTTAAAGGTTTACGTGATCCCAAATAATAGCTTATTATGCTTTTTCTCATATTTTTCATAAAAATTTTAGGGTTATTAAATAACAAATTAAAAAAAAAAAAAAGGGAATTTAATATCATCGAAATTATTAAATTATTCTATTTACAAAATTAAAAACAAATAATAGATGTTGATCAACAAAATGAAGATGAACATTCCGAACGAAAGTTGTCATAATATTGTAATACATATCATTACAATATTATTCCAAGATTTATCCGCAACATACATCACCATTTGCTAATTAAAATTAACTATTTGTTTTTAATTTTGTTATGTGAAATAATTTAACAAATCATATATTATTATTATTTGTTATTTATTAACAGTCAAAATTTTATTATAACTTTAGTTACAAACTCACTGTCAAGGAGTTTTGCACTTTTGCACAGATCCCATATAATATAACTTACTAAGTTTTTTCTCATAATTTTCATAAAAATTTGAGGGTTATTAAATAACAAAAAAAAAAAGTGCATTAGTATCTAAATTATTAAATTATTCTATTTACAAAATTAAAAACAAATAATGGGTCTTGATCAACAAAATGAAGATAGACATTCCCAATGAAAGTTGTCATAATATTGTAATACATATATATTACAATATTATTCCAAGATTTATAAGAAATGTGCACCATCATTTTGCTAATTAAAATTAAGTATTTGTTTTTTATTTTGTTATGTAAATAATTTAACAAATTATATATTAATATTCCTTTTTTTTGTTATTTTATAAAAGTCAAAGAAAATAATAATAATAATAATAAAAAGCTTTAGTTACAAACTCATCACTGACAAAGAGTTCCTATATTACTTTGCCGATCAAAATTAAACATTTGCTTTTAATTTTGTTAAATGAAATAATTTATAACAACGATCAAAATTTTATGACATGAAAAAAAAAAAAAAAAAAAGCTTTACGGGCTATTATGGAAATGATTACTGTACCATCTATATGGCCGAGCTTTGGTTACGAACTCATGTTCATAGCCGTTCGATCGGCAGCTCTCGCGTTGGTGCGTGGCTCGGTGCTTGGTCGCCGGAGTGGTGGGCTACGAGACTGAGGGAAACAGCTGTTTCGAGGAAAAGGATCCTCTCCATTTCAAAATCCCTTCATTTTCTCCATTTAGTGCATTTTGAAGGGTAGCGTTGTCCAAAAGTTTTAATGATGGTAGTATATTAAATGCAATATCCTTCAAAATGCACTAAATGAAAGAAATAGAAGGATTTTGAAATGGAGAGAATTCTATTCCCTGTTTCGAAGGGCTTTAAATTTGTTGGTTTGTGGTTCCAGTTGGGTCTTTAATTAACACTATTTATAAAGGGTCAAGAAAATGAATGAAGGGGGTTTTGTGTGGGTTACAGCTGGTAACAAAAAAAGTATTGTGGTCTCAACTGTAAACCACGTGTCATCATGAAAGAGAGGTAGTTAGTTCGAATTCCATTATCTTATTGGGACATGTTAAAAAAAAAAAAAAAAAAAAAAGGTGTTGTGTACAGAAGCATGCAGAACGCGTGACTGAGCAAGAGCGATTCTCGTGGATTTTCGTTCACATGAAATGTTCAGTTTAGACGTCCTTGACCTCACGCTCTTCTTGTGATCGAACTCGGTCGTAATTTTACCAAAGCTTTGAATTGAATTCATTATTGTATTCGCGCGGTATACATTTTAAGGTTTAGGATTGGGACCAAAATATATATATAAAAAAAAAAAAAAAAAAAAAACGTTTGTGAATTGATAAAGTTGTATTAGGATTATATTAATTAGAATGTTTGTAATAATATGTCAGATCAATTTTGACCGATTCAAAACTCTTTTTTATAGGATTTATTTCAATTTTTAAATCTTATTTTAACACTCACAAAACAAGAAAAAATAAAAAAAGAAACTCATAATGAAATGGAGAAAAATTAGCTACAAATTAGTTTATATCTAATTAATACAAGTCAATTTAATAAAGTAACACGTGTCTCATAACTATTAAAAAAACATGTCCCTTACTAGTGGCTCAATGAAAATTAGTTTTGTGAGTCTCTTCACATGGCCCATTTCGGTAGTCCATCATTCACTTGGGTCACAGTTATGGCCCAATGAGAATTAGTCTTGTGAGCCTCTTCTCGGGGCCCAATCTAGTATTTCCATTCCAATATGGTTGCTTATAACTTTATTAAGTAGGGAAAGATGAAAAATTCCATGTTGAAGTTTTTTATTTCTGAAATATTGTTGACTTTAATTTATAGTAACATCACAAATAGATAAAACATAGTTTTGTTGAATTAAGATATTTATCAATGGCTAATGAACTCTTAAGGGCATATAATTAAGGTACAAAGAATGGTCATTTTTTTAGGAATACAAAGAGTTGCAATGGAATAATCATTCTTACTTTTTAGATTGGTGACTTCACATGATTCTTTCTTAGAATTGAACCAAAATTATTAAAATACCCAATTTTTTTTTTCTAATTAAAAAAAAAAAAAAGAAGAAAAAGTTCAAAGGGGCTGTCAATACCCATGGCAGAACACTGGGAAAACTGGCCGGTCACACCACCTCCAATAGCATCGAGGTGTTGCACCACCCCATAGTATTTATTATAGGTGTTTGGCCATCTCTTGGGGTGATCACCTAATCCGTCACCCCATTGAACTTGTTTTGTTTTGTTTTTTTTTTAAATATAAAATTTAGGTTTTGTAGAAAGAATAAAAATAAAAAGCCCATTATGTAGGGCTGAAATATTAACCACTTGCTAACCACTATATATATATATAAGTGGTTGATATCATATGTAGTAAGGTATTATTGTAAAAAAGTCATTATTTAGATATTTTTCTGATTTTTTTTCTTCTCTTTTTTCTTTTTAAAAAGTGAATAGCAGTGCGGTACCGGTAACCGGCACATATTAAATAATCACTAACCTCATAAACGGTTAACGAAAGCGGCTATCCAATTTTACTATCCACTTATGCAGTTCCGGTTAGCGATTTTAACTAATAACACTAATCGTATATGCATTTTCACCACTACTATTATGTACGTTCCTACAACTAAAGAGAAGAATGAAAAAAACCACTCCATTCCAAGTGGCTTCTCCTTACCAAAACATTACCTAACTTAAATAACTCATTAAACTAGCTACGGCACAGAATGACATACTAGCTAGTATATATGTCAACCCGCTCCCGGAGGCTCCGGTACTCCTTGCTGTACGTCCAAGTTGTTTAAGAATATGTTTGGTGGCAACCGACTTTGTAGCAAATGTATAGGATAGATGGAGGACCTCCCAATGCGTAGGTTGAGAGATTACAACCACAAGGGCGGCCGCCACACCTAAATCTACTGACTATATTGGATAAGGTGGGCATGCACGCCGCATGGCTAAAACGTAGTCCATTAATTAAATATACACTTTGTAACGCTTGTGGCTTCCTTGATAGGATATTTGTGGCACCCAGTAGCCATGGGAGTACCTGGACTGTGCTTTGGAAGAGATGGAAGACGGTCTTCATATATATATATATATAATTATGCCATTGAATATGCAGATCGCTGCAGGATAAATCCACCACAAAAATTACAAAAAGATGTCATTTTTTTCTTCTTTCAATTCGTTGGGGGTCTAATGCGATTGTTGACCGGAACCATGTATGTACGATATATGCACATCCTTTACCAACACCCATGCACTAAAAAGCAAACTCAATGGAAGATACAGACATGATCATTTTTTAGTTGACCCAACCAACACGAAACCACGGTAAAACTAGAGATGCACGAATCATTCCCTTTTTTTTTATTGGAAATTAATCAAAAGGTACAATGATTCTACTTGGAAGTTGTAGAAAAAATATGCGGTTTTATCCGGACTTTCACACGCGGTGTATTGGGGTAGACTTCCAAATAAAAGGACCCCAATAGCTAGGTTGGTTAAAGGCATTGCCTTAACCAAAAAAAATGTAATTAAAGATGTGATTTATTGACTTTTAATCTATTTAATTAATTAGGAGGACTCTATAAAGACTTATATAGCATTACTTAAAAAAGTGTAATTGATACTCTGAAATTTTAAACTGTAAAATGTATGGGGAAAATTCATATATATTTATACTATCTTGATGAAACTATTACCAAATTGATAATGTTTCTCCAAAATTTTTTATTAGAACAATGTCCACCCAAATTACAAAAAAAAATATCAATATTTTTGTAATGACAAAAATACCCTTAATCAAATAAAATGATGGAGGTAACTTCACTTTAAACTCTTGAATCACCACGCGATTTGACAAGTCCCGAACTTCAAAACCTCTCAATTTGAACCCATGAACTTTCAATTGCAGTTAATTTGAACATCTCCGTCTGATTTTAAACGTTAAAAGTGAGACAATGATGTTTATATCTTTTTTTTTTTATAAAATTCTAAATTTACTCTTAATTTCAAATTAAAATTTTTTAAAAATATATTAAAAAAAAAATCACAAGTTTGGGCCACCTTGTGACCCTTTTTTTTCAAAAAAAAATTTTTCTATTTTTTTTTTAATAAAAAGAAAATTGAAGGAGTTTTAATGGCAAAAATTGACAGAGAGAGAGGTAACTTGACTGCAATTGAAAATTCATGAATTCAAATTGAGAAGTTTTAAAGTTCAGAAAGAACTTATCAAATCGCGTGATAATTTAGAGATCTAAAATAAAATTACCCCTAAAATAATTAATTAGCCGATCTAAACACAATTTAGCACTCGACGTTAGGGTCCGTGACGTCTGTCCGTCGTAGACTTTAGAGCAAGCGCCCTCTTGCTGATGGCTGCTTGTGGCAGGATCCTTTCCTTGGCTTTTCTTTCAAGCCTATAAATTGAAAAGTCTCTCTGCTCTAAGTTCCATATTCCGCAGAGTGAGAAATAATCCTCTCCTTCTCTCTTAATTTCTCTCTGATCTCTCTCTATTAGCTTAATGGCAAAAAGGTTGGTAGATACATATGATGCGTCGCTAAGTTTTTACTTCCATTTATCAGAGGGCGCATGATAGCTAGGTTTTACGTTTCCCATGTTTTTGTTATGATTTTTTTTTTTTTTTTTTTTTGTATTACATCTACGTCCAATATATATTTGCAGTAGTAAATTTAATTTTAAACGTGGGTATTGTGCCATGTACGTTCCTCCATGTTCAGGCTAGATGGGAAAGTGGCAATCATCACCGGAGGCGCAAGCGGGATCGGAGCAAGTGCTGTGCAACTCTTCCATGAAAACGGCGCCAAGGTTGTCATAGCCGATATTCAGGACACAATGGGTCAAGCAATTGCCGATAAGCTTGGAAAAAATGTTAGCTACATCCATTGTGACGTCACAAATGAAGACGACATCTGTAATCTCATTGACACCACAATTTCCAAACACGGACAGCTTGATATAATGTACAACAACGCAGGCATCGTGGACATCCCCTTCATGAATATTCTGGAAACCAAGAAATCGGATCTAGAGCGAGTTCTCAACGTTAACTTGGTTGGAGGTTTCCTAGGAGCCAAACATAGCGCAAGGGTGATGATTCCGCGGGGTAAAGGCTGCATACTGTTTACTGCTAGTGCTGCTACAGCAATTGGAGGGCTTTCATCTCATTCTTATGCAGCGTCCAAATGTGGAATTTTGGGCCTTGCAAGGAACTTGGCAGCTGAGCTTGGGCAACATGGTATAAGAGTAAATTGCGTGTCGCCTTATGGCGTCATTACTGGTATGGCTGGAGGTGTCGATGAAGCTGACGTACCCAAAATGGAAGCGGTATTGAGTGAGGTGGGCAATCTGAAGGGGCAGGTTCTCAAGGCAGAAGGAGTTGCACGGGCAGCACTCTACTTGGCTAGCGACGAGGCAAATTATGTGAGTGGGCTCAACCTTTTGGTGGATGGAGGGTATAGTGTGGTCAATCCTAGCATGATGAAGCTTCAAAGCTCATTTATGAATATTTAATAAAAGACGGTACAGAGATTTTATTTGCTTTTCTTTTATTTTCCCCTGTAATTTTATGTTCTTTGTGTTTCTATTTTCTAGCATGTTCCTTGAACTGGCCACTTTTTTTGTTTTTTTGACAGAGTTCTTCATCTCTTTACAGACTACTGATCGATGGTTGGATTTGGTGTCTTCTACCAACCACTGATGGTCGTGATGGTAACCATGATGCGTTTTGTTCCGTTTATAGAATCTTGCCATTTATTACATCTTTTATTGGCTATTTAAGTTCGCTTGATGAGCCGGGTCATTTATTTGACCCATTCTCAACTGTTTTCAGAAGGCTTTGTTGCCTTTGTTTTTTATTTTCTTGTAATTTCCCTTTTCCCTTCCTCCACTTTGAATGGAAAAAAATAATAAAACTCCGAACTTTCATCGTTTTTTCAATATCTTCAAAAGTTTAAAAACTCTTAATTTACTATATCAAACTTTAAAAAATTTACAATATCACCCCTCTTGTTAGGGTTTGGGGTTACATAAAACATCGTCAAATGGTGAAATGACAATTCCACCCCTGTAAACAGTGGCGGAGCCAGACAATTCATATTGGGGGTGCCGCACTCCAAAATTTTGTTGGCGTCCTAAAAGTTTTTTCACCCTAAAAATTTGGTAATTCACACAATATATGCATCACAAAAAAATATCTATAAAAGTTCATAAATGTATACTTAAATTGATATATTAGAAACATAATATGTCGGCACTATATCAAAAAGACAGAAATACAAAAAAAAAAAAAAAAAAAAATGTCTAGAATTGCACTTTATAGTCTTTTATAAGTACAAAATATCAAGTATCGAATCTAAATCGAAGCTCTCAGCAATTTCCCTTTCAATATAGAGAACAAAATTATTTGCAAAAAAAAAAAAAAAAATCATCCTCCATTTTGTTATAAAGTCATGTTTTAACAATTTTCATTGCTGAAAATGCTCGTTCGGTAGTTGCTGTAGACACTAGAAAAGTCAAAATAAGACGAATTAATCTATCAATAAGATAGTTTGTTTTTAATTTTTCTGTCTTTGCCAATCCTTGGCATAATTCTGTAATGGAAGATAAATTTTGTAATGTTGGATCAACAAGCACATATATCTCAAATTAATTTTGTCATACTTAGAAAAATCTAAGAGAATAATACTTCTCCGTAATCATACATATATCGTCAATTTTAAATAATTTTTAAGCATTTTTTGGATTCAAAGCTAAGTAAGTGTCAAAAGTTCCAAAGCTGACCAGTGACTGCTGCAAAATTAATTGGGTTGAGTTCTTCTTCCTGGAAACAAATAAATGACTTGAAACCTTTTGTAGCGAAGGAGAATTTTTTGCCAACTGTGCCACTTTATTGAAGAAAATTACTAAAAACCTCTTCTAAGTGCTTTATATCCAAGAATATTTGTCTTCCATTTTCATTTTGCCTTCAAAAGAGGTCTGAAACCTCACGTTAGGCTCAGATGGGTGTGCCGTGGGTAGGAAAAAAAAAAAAATTAATCTTTGGGGGTGCTGTGGCACCCCCAAAGAGCAACATGGCTCCGCCACTGCCTGTAAAATTTATGAAATTACAAAAAAAAAAAAAAAATTATCCTTAAATTACAATTAAAAAATGCTGGGAAACATACAGGGGGTATTATGGAAATTTCACACCTCTCCATTAAAATTTTTGGTAAAATTATACGGGAGGATTCAGAAAAGTGAGATTGTAAACTTTTTAAAGTTCGATACACTAAATAGGGAGTTTTTGAACTTTGCTGATATAAACACCAAACACAACCTCTCAATTCTTTGTAAAGAAAATACCAATTTTAGCAATGATATTAATTTGTTAGAATATATTACAATATATGATTTTATTGTCATTGATTGTAATCAAATCAAATCATATTTAATAATATAATTAAAAATCTGATTTGATTTGATATTTATATCGTTTTTTCACTTGATGGTTAATCATCAGGTGAATAAAAGGATAATGTAGCCTTAAAATTTTATTCTATGGGTGTAAGTCATAAATCGAACCATGTAAAATTTTCTGTTCTTACATTCTTTATTCCGCAATTTATTTATTTTTCTATTTCATTATTTATTTCTTCAATTTTCGGTATCCAATAATTAAACTTCTAATCAATAGCATGGGAAGGGGTGAGATACACGACCCCTAAGAAAATGAATAGTTTATGTTAAAAATATAACTTTGGGTTATACTGTCTTGCCATCAATTGTGGTTAAGGATTTGTACATATAGATAGATTGTTACAAAGAAATTACAAATATAAATTCAAATTACAAATAGTTTACAAATAAGATAGGCTAGCTAATATTCTATTGGGAGCCCCTATTATGCAGAAGGTGCATAAACAAGCCACTTTGCAGCCTCCAATAAGTATGAGACACATCATCATTTCAAGAAAAATGCAACAAATTAAAATGAGAACAAAAACACCCAATCTAAATAGGAACCAAACAAATCCGGCAAGACCAGCCATTTCCGGCGAGACCAGCCGGCCAGACCCACGACCCACAGCATGGGTCTGGCCGACCAGACCCACACCTTGGGTCTCGCCGGTTGGTTTCACCGGCCATGACCCAATTCTGGCCGGGGTCACCATCTTCGACACGTTTTCCTGCGAAACCTAGCCTCAAAATCATATTCGATCTAATGCCTCAAAAATCGTTTTTAATGTCTTAAAACTCGTTTTTGGATTTAAAACTAAAACCTAGATGAAAAGATTAACCCTTTAGAGATTTTATCACCTTAAAGGGATCTGTTGGAGAGGGCTGCCACCTAGAGAAAGGAGACCCGTGGGTCTGGCCGACATGACCCAGAGAAGAAGAGAAATAATGAAGAAGAGGCTACTGCAACTTTTCGGTGAAGAACCAGAGAAGACGAGAAAGAAGAGAAAATCAAGTGTATAAGCATGTAGAGTTTTTTTGTGCATTTTTTTTTTTGCTTTATATGATGTGTCTTTATGCTATTAGGTGTTTCAAAACCCTCTTTTTATGCCATGACTGCATAAGAGGTCTATCCTATTCTATTTATCACAACTAATACTATCTTTATTTTCACTTGGGGTGTACGTTTGAATTCTTCATTTGATAACTCTCTAACCGTTTATAACGTAAGATCCCATGATGTTTTGATGAAATTAAACCTTGATGTCTCATTCATGGCCGACAGACCATGTATAGCCACTATCTCTGGTCCAGGACGGCAAGTCGCGTGATATACATGATTCAACAATTAGCTTCCTACTGCAATGAATCAATTTTAACAAAGATGAATATTGTGAGCTTTATTTTCCTTAAACACTTGATTAATTATAAGGTTTCTGGCAACCCAATCAAAACATATGGAAAATTAAGCATTATTTACCATTACTTGTGATTAGTCCCCTAAAACAGTAGCATATACTTAAACCAATGGCGTGAAAATTGAAAAGGACTAATTGGGGCCTTATCTTTATATATAATATATTATAAAACAAGTTACAAGTTATCCGGCTATTAATCACTTTTGTCAATCGCTATAATCAGAAATTACCACAACCGACCTAAGCAGTTATCCTGTTATTTGGTTGCAGTTATTTGCGGTTATGCAATTATATGGATAATAACAGCCTCATTTGTACATCCCTAACTAACATATGGCGAAAAAATTATAGGAAAAACTCAGTGAGGGACCTCTTTTAAATTCTCGAAAACTCAACTAGTGAAAGTTGATTTTTAAAAATTGAGAGAGTGGTTTCAAATCACATATTTACCCTAATTTGTATGTTTATTTTGGAAATGATGCAACTAAATGAAAGAAAATAATTAATCTAAATGAGACGGTATTTTGAAAGAACAATGTCTTTTTATTTATATAAAGTAATTTTTATTTTAGGAGGAATGCTGAGCAATTGTCCCCCATCGCCATGTGATTGTACCCGAAGAATATCATTATCTTAATTAGAGATAGGGCGTTTCGTGTAAGTAGAGGCTTGAAAGATTGTGCGCAAAGATCTTTGTTAGATTTCATATTTGATCGAATTTTTAAACTTTTAAGTTTCCATCATTTTATTTAAAACAATTAAAGTTCTGTCAAGTCAAACCTATTCCCACAATCTTGTCCATTATCTTATGTGCATTTCAAATAAATAAATAAATAAATACTACTTGGCATTCTTAAATAATAACGTCTTAGTATTATTGTCTATGTGGCACATTCGCAATTTTTTTTTTTTTTTTTTTTGCTAAATAAAAGAACAAAAAAAATAAACACTTACAAATACTGAGTAGCATTTCTCTTAATTTTTTTGTTTTTTTTTTTAAAAAAAAAATGGCGTTATATCGGATACCATCACTGCCATCCCTCCTTCCGTACGTTTGGATGGCAAAAAAAGTTCACAGATCGAAGTGTTAACTTCTGCGTTTATTACGTGGCTTATTGAACCGTGATTAGAGCTCATTCTAATTGCATTTCCACTCATTTACCTCACTCTCACAGAACTGGCTAGTTCTTTTTTTTTTTTTTTTTTACATGAATATCCACTAGTTCCTAATTGGCTGTTTGTTGCTCTTCTTTCCGTGTTTGTTTTGTGTTGTGTTGCTGGCATGTCATTTAAAAAAAAAAAAAAAAAAATTGGGGCATACGCTTAATTATATATGTTTGTTCTTAGCTGGAAAAGGCATTCAAGAGTTGACATTAATCCTTCGTTAACTGATTTATTCTCTTTTAAAACTATTTATTCCGCAGAAATAGGCATTATGTATATAAGGAAGGTAATTAGATTGGCTCATAATTTAATAGAGTTTATCAACATCTGTATTGACGGGCACATCCATCAAAAGAATAAACAACAATAGTTTGACGGGTTTGTAATAATAATATTTTAATAAACTAGTCAAATGTTGCCAAGAGTGTGAACAAGATAAAATTATTCAAACATTCACATATTTCTTTTCTCTAGATCAGCCCAATAAATAATTAGGTGTAAAGGGTTATTTTTCACTGCTTAGATAGTTTGGTGTGAGAGGTTATCTCTTACAGCCGGTTAAAATAAATTTTGTTAGAAAATTTGGCTACCTATGTCTTAGATCTAGTATGCTCGGAGCAGATCTGCTTTTAACTGTATTTGTACATGGGTTAGCGGAGGAGTAATTTGTTATTGTCGATCTCTAGCTCTCATAACATTTAGAGCATTCACCTCTGGCTTAGCAAATATTTAGTTAAATTTTAGCTAAAAGACCATATTTTCTTATTTTAGTTACCAACTTTTTTTAAAGTACCTACATCCCGCTCAGTATTTTAACTATTCAATTTCATTATTTCATTTAAATATCATTTTTTTATTCTTTGTTAATTTATTCTTTCTCCAACAACCATATTTTTTAAAATTTGTCATTTTCTAGGAGTCATATTTTTATAAATTTTCCTTTTAATAATGATTATATTTTAAAAAAAAAAAATTTCTAATGGCATATCTTTTTTTAAATTTTGTATATATATTTTTAATTTTAATAGTATATATGAATATGTTATTAAAGAATTTAATAATACCCATACAAGAACAAAAGATTGAACCAAAATTACAAATTTGATGATACCCATAAGTTCAAATATGCAACATAAACTTTTATTTCAAGATAAATAAAACCCTTCACAAATTAATTAGGTAAATAAGCTTACTGTGAGGCTGATTTTGTTATTTTATAGCAGAGGAATGATAAAATTATTTTTTATTAGAGGAGATAGGAAAGAACAATTTTTTTTTTTTTTTAATATTAATATAAGATATACATTTTTGAGGTACTGTGCATATTCTAAATAAGGTCAACCTCAAAAGCTGATTTTGCATTTTTGTCAAAAAGGAATTAAACATTTATCCCCAAGATGTAGCTCAATCGGTTAGGACCACGCCTCATGAAGCGGAGGTCACTAGTTCGAATTCCCCTCCCCCCTCTTGTGTGGACATGTCAAAAAAAAAAAAAAACATTTTTTCAGTCGTCAGATTATGGCATAGACTTGAGAGGCAATGCCATTTGCTGATGATCAGGGCTACAAGTGGCAGGATACTTTTCCATGGTCTTTAATTTCTTCATGACTTGAGCCTATATATAAATTGAAAGGTCTCTCATATCTCTCCTCTAACTTCCATCATCTTTTCCATATCCCGCAGTGAGAAATAATCAGTCCACTCTCTCTGATCTCTCTCAGCGAAATGGCAAAAAGGTTAGCAGTTATATATATGTTTTACTTTGATTTATGTCATAGGTTTAGAGTTTAATAATGTTTCCCTTGTTTTTGTTATGATTTTTCCCAGAAAGGTAGACTAATTAATATAACGTGGATCAATATTTTGCCTGACAAATACAATTGCCCAGCGTTTTTGATGGTTGAATTATTGATACATGAAGCTTTGAAATAAATTTTATTTTAAACGGCAATATTTTTCCATTTTCAGGCCTGATGGATATATATATATACAACTAAATAAATGAACAATTAAAATACTTTTGAAGTATATATATATATATATATATATCAAACATATATATATATATATTTTTATGTTAATTTATTAACTTGTTTCCGTTAATTTTTCATATTTTGAAATATCTATATATTCATCATCGATCACATTAACTATATATAAGTATCTATTTTTGAGGATTTTTTAAAAACAAAGAAATAAGAAGTTAGATACCTTTTGAATTTATATTTTTCCCAACGCTTAATTTTAAGGGTTGAAACATGAAGTTTTAAAGTTATTTAATTATAATTAAACGGCAATATTTATTCTCCGTGTTCAGGCTAGATGGGAAAGTGGCAATCATCACCGGAGGGTCAAGCGGGATCGGAGCAAGTGCTGTGCACCTCTTCCATGAAAACGGCGCCAAGGTTGTCATAGCCGATATTCAAGACACAATGGGACAAGCCATTGCCGACAAGCTTGGAGAAAATGTTAGCTATATCCATTGCGACGTGGCAAATGAAGACGAAATCTGTAATCTCATTGACACCACAATTTCCAAACACGGACAGCTTGATATAATGTACAACAACGCAGGCATCGTGGACATCCCCTTCATGAATATTCTGGAAAGCAAGAAATCGGATCTAGAGCGAGTTCTCAACGTTAACTTGGTTGGAGGTTTCCTAGGAGCTAAACACGGCTCAAGGGTGATGATTCCGCGGGGTAAAGGCTGCATACTTTTTACCGCTAGTGCTGCTACAGCAATTGGGGGGCTTTCATCTCATTCTTATGCAGCGTCCAAATGTGGAATTTTGGGGCTTGCAAGGAACTTGGCAGCTGAGCTTGGGCAACATGGTATACGTGTAAATTGCGTGTCGCCTTATGCCGTCATCACTGGTATATTAGGAGGTGTCAATGAAGCTGACGTACCCCAAATGGAAGCGGCGGTGAGTGAGGTCGGCAATCTGAAGGGACAGATTCTCAAGGCAGAAAGTGTTGCACGTGCGGCACTCTACTTGGCCAGCGACGAAGCTGATTATGTGAGTGGGCTCAACCTTTTGGTGGATGGAGGGTACAGTGCGGTGAATCCTAGCATGATGAACTTTCAAAGCTCGTTTATGAATATTTAAGATATTAATTAGCTTTAATTACTTGACTTGCGATGCTTACGGCATGGTGTCTAGATTTTAGTGCATGTATTTCATTATGCGAATAAATATTAAAGTGTGGTAGATAGTGTTGAGGTCTTTTGAGGATGATCTCTTACTGTTTGTGGATAAGATTTTGGGCATATTTATAAAGAATAAACAACCTTACTTTATTGAATCGGTTTTATGATCAAATGAGTTAGGACTATGAATTTTTTCATAATATCAAAGCTTACCACAGGACGAATGTGACCCCACTACTTATCCCGTGACAAAGACCAAGAAAAATACGAGTAATTCTAGGTGGCTATTAAAATCACCATTGAACTTGTAATTGATCATTATTGAATTTTGATCAAATGATGATTTTAATAGTCACATCATTCTTAGTGGAACACAAGTAGACCATTTAAAATTACTTGACAAAATACTAATCTGTAGATGAGGGAGACATGCATGAATTTAGTGTGGTTTAATTAAATAAAAAAATTATTTATAGAATTTATATTGGAATGAAATTCTCATTCGGATGAATAAATAAGGGGAAATTTTAACGGAAGGTCCCTAGCCTATAAATAAAAAGCATGTGTATTTATTAATATGGGTAATAATTAAGCATATATAGGTTGGAAGAAACCTAGCTCTCTAATTTTTCTCTTCTAACATGCACATAAGTTATAATTGTGAAGGAATTGAAGGATACCATTATCTTTGAGAAGATATACTATGTTCGTATAAGTAGAATCTTGGAAGATTAGAGATTTCGTTAGTTAATTTTGAAATGCCGTGAAAAAAAAAAAAAAAAAAATAACATTTTTATTCTACAATTATTTTATAACTTTTTTTTTCTAATAAGAAATAGATTTAACGATTAGTTATAAATGTCCCCTTCTTCTTCTTCTTATTAGTATTATTATTATTATTATAAGATAATAATTATGAAATAAAAATGTAACTTGTAAACATAACTCTTGCTTGCTTATAATTTTTAGATCTTCAATTTTTCATAATTTTATTCAAAACACAGCTTGAAAGTCAAACTGACAGCTTTTGGCCAGTTGCTTCTGTGAACGGCAACTTCAGCTCTATTTGCGTCGAGCAATCTGTTTTTGCTTCACTAAAAAGCCTCAAGCTAGAGTTGACATTTTGTTAATTAACAGATACATTATCTCTTTCAGAACTATTTATCCCGTAGAAATTGACAGTGACTCATTAGTTAACTACAAGTAGGAATTGCAAATGAGCATTTAGAAAGAAGAGAAGGAGAATAAACATATTTGTTTTTAATTTTCTTGCCATGCACCAAAGGAACAAGAGTAATGCTATTCAAACTCCAATACTCTCTTACATTATTTTTAAAATCATTATTTAGTAGTAATTCATCTCAAATTTAATAATAACTTTAAAAGTCATGTTAAAGAGTATGAAATTAAGAGTGTGAAAGTAAAAATGTATAATATTTCTCAAAGAATAATAAATTTGTAGATTGTTGTACAACTTAGTAGACTGTTGTGGTAATTTGCCAAAGAATAATAATTTTTTAACATTAATGTTATTTAATAGACTGTCGTATGACTTCTATATAATTGGGATGACACGGCAGTGAAAACCAATCTTTAAATCGGCAAGAATTATTAAAATAAAATATCAATGACTAATTTTCACTGCAACATCATATTAATGATTGATTCTCAACGTTAAATCGATCATCAAATTGTATGCAGTAGTATAACAGTCTACTAATTAAATAGCATTACTCACGCAAAATCTATCATTTATATTTTTATTCCATAATTATTTTATAACTTTTATTTTCTAATAAGAAATAGATCTAATGATTAGTTGTAAATGTCCTCATTACTACTCTAAGATGATTATGAAATAAAAATGTAGCATTACACCTCCTTTGAATTTTTAGATCTTCAATTTTTCATATTTTGATTCAAAACACTGCTCGAAAGCGAAACCGATGGCTTGACTAGTGATAAGATGTAAGCACGGCATGCCTATTAGATCCATTTGATTGACACCTAAAATTAGCAGATGTTACTCAACATGCTTCTCTTGCTTTCTCGGTGAACACTTGGGTCTAAGGTGCCATTTTCTTAAAACATACTTGACACCTGTAGTGTTGTACAAAGGAGAGTTGAGTGCACGTGGGACATGGCAAACTCTCAAGGGGAGCATTAATTCCCCCTCAATTGCTCTCAATAAATATGTATATTGTTGTATGACTTCCATAGGGATAACATGCATGGTAGTGAAAATGAAACTTTAAATCGGTAAAGTATTATTAAAAGAAAATATCAATGGCTAATTTTCACTGTAACATCATATCAGTAATATGACAGTCATACAACAATCTATTAAATAACTTTTTTTAATTTTTTTTTATTTTATCAAGTTCTGATCTAATGACTAATTCTCCCTATTAGAACGAAATTGTATACAGTATAATAAGAGTCTACTAATTAAATAGTGCAAAATCTATCATTTATCCTTTACACATGTACAAATAATGAGATGCGTACGTGTCTGGCCCAATGTTTCTCGTCTTAATTAATTGCCTTCCTTAACATCCAAACACGTGGCAATTCAGCAGGCAGTTGACTCAGCTTGGGCCTTTGTAGAGAAAGTTGTTGAGTCTGAAGAAACAAGCGAAGAAGACAGAAAAAAATTTTAATGTAGAAAAGATGAAGACAAAACTCAAAAGCGGAAGGGGCTTGTTAGTGCAATTTTTTTTTTTTTTTTTCTTTTTAAATAATAATAAAATTAAACATGGTGCTTGAATCCAATCATTAATTATTTGGGCTACAAAACCGTGGCTGAAAATTTGAAGATCTTTATTATAAAATGAATAGGAAAGCAAGGTTTCACCAAATTAGGCTGTTGAAGCTTGTTTTGAAGTAAGAATTTGTTTGGATTTACAATTTTAAAAAGTGCGATTTTAAAAATATTATTTTAAGTACATAATTCTTAGTTTGGCAATAGAACGTGCTCTATTAACTATGTACATTACATTGTCAAACACACTATTTTCAACGATAATAGAACGTGCTCTATTAACTATTAAAAATAAATGTTAGAATAATATACTCTAAAGATACAAGTTAGTTTAATGGATTAAGTTGAAAAAAATAATAATAAAAAAATAAAAAAATAAAAAATTATAACATAATTTGGAGAAAAATTTTATTATATTATTCTTTTTGTCACAAAACAAAATATATTTAATTTTAATTACCATGTATACATTAGTAAGCATAGCTGAGGCACTATGTATGTAATAAAAATAAAAATAATTACATGGATACCATTTTTATGAACCGAACCAAATTTAATTTGCAGTACTCTAATATATGAAGGAGCAGTAGACATGTCTTGCTATTTTTTGCATTAAACATT
>NC_081549.1:2792763-2795126 GCF_901000735.1 Corylus avellana | reverse complement strand
AGGGACGCGCGAGAGGGAAATGACACCAAATATGTGGGAGAGAGTTGCAGCAAGAGGGGGAGTTTGTGAAGTAGGTCCCTTCTTCGGACAGAAAATTTCTGGATAGCGACTACATATCTTGTTCGGACAGAGAACTCTTGCTCGAACGGAAAATTTCTACTTTTCGGTTCAGACAACAACACATCTGTTCGGACAGATAAACTCCTGCTCGGACAGAGACTATGCACGAAAGTCCTCGATCACACATTCCAAGGTTAATAGGGGAGCCCTCCATAAGGGGGATCCCCATCCCACAGTAGGAGTTGGTGTAAGAATGTTGTTGTGTTTTTTTTTTTTTTTTTTTAAGAGGTGTAAGTTGTTTGAGTTTAGGAAAATATGACGAAGGGATGATGGGAAGTTGATTTTGTGTGATGTTAGAGATCTCTCATCATGGCGCAAACCATCCAAATGATGTATTAGGGAGACAAGGTCACAAGAGTATAAGACAATCGTCTACTTGGACAGTTGGACGGTTGATTTCAAGATGAGAATTTGGTTAAAAATTGTATTTAGATTAAATTTTTTAAGAGTAATACAAAATATATATGTTTTTTTAGTGGGAATTTCAAGATTTCATTAATATCAAAATAACATAGCTTTCGCTGCACATCATGAATAAAAGTTGGGTATTCTTCCGTCAAAATTTGCTCTAGATATTACTGAGTCGCTCTTTTTGCTAGCCTATGAGCAGCCATATTTGCATTTCTCTTGACATCATGCTTTCGAACCAATGAAGTAACAAATTTGCATTCTCGATCAATTGACCATAACGTACAACTTCAAGATTTTTCCTCCGTATGTAAAACATATGCAATCTCCAATCTCCATTGCATTTTTCTCCAACATTAAACTAATATAACGTGTTGTAAGTGAGGAATACCATTTAGTTATACAACTGCCATATAACAGATATGACAGTCGTATAATAGTCTAAATAGTATTACTCGTTTTAAGTGACTTACACTTTTGTTTTTATTAAGTGATTGGCATTGTAAGCCACTTAAAACACACCATATGTCAATCGGTGTAATATAAGTATGATAAATGGGTATGAGAAATATCATTATTAATTTTTATTATTTCACAATGTTTACATGACAATCCTAACCAATCCTTGAATTGATCTTTGTTTAAAAAAAAAAAAAAAAAAATCAATGATTGGTTGGTACTCTTACGTCGGATTGTGAGATAGTTGTGAAATAAAAATGTGATTTTTATAATTTATCTTTCTTCCTTTTTTATGGTTGATTTTTTTTTAAAAAAAAAATATATATATCTTGGTTAAGTCAACAAGAGAGTTGTTTTAAAAATTCATGTGGAATTTTCAAGTTGAAATTTGTGAGCATTTTAAATTCTAAGATTAATATGCTATATATTGTAAGTTTTCTACCAAAGATTATTATTATTATCACCATTATTACTCTTTTTTAACTAGTATCATTAGTATTGTTATAAGCACGATCACAATCATTTGCACCTTTACACTACTATTATTAGTATTGTTATATGTAATAGCATCATCATTTGTACTATTATTATTTATCATTGACACAAGAAGGGTCGAGAGGGAAATGACAACAAATATGTGGGAGAGAGTTAGAGCAAGAGGGGGATTTTGTGAAGTAGGTCCCTTCTTCGGATAGAAAATTCTTGCCCGGATAGCGACTCTCTTGTTCGGATAGAGAACTCTTGCTCGAACAGAAAATTTTTACTTTTCGGTTTGGACAACAACTTACCTGTTCGAACAAATAAACTTTTGCTCGGACAGAGACTCTCTGTCCGAATCCCTTCACACATTCCAAGGTTAATAGGAATTCCTCCACATGGGGGATCCCCATCCCACAGTGGGAGTTGGTGTAGGTTGTTTGAGTTTAGGGAAATATGACGAAGCATGATGGGAAGTTGATTTTGTGTGATGTTAGAGAGGTCTCATCATGACGCAAACCATCCAAATGATATATTAGGGAGACAGTTGGACAGTTGATTTAGGGCTGATTTCAAGAAGAGAATTTGGTTAAAAATTGTATTTATAATTTCTTTTTTTTTTTTAAAGAGTAATTCTACAAAATATATATGTTTTTTTAAGTGAAAATTTCAAGATTTCATTAAAAGATAAAGGTTGGGTATTCTTCCATCCAACTTTGCTTTAGAGAATGCTTAATTAATTGCTCTCTTTGCTTGTTTATGAGCGGCCATATTTTCTTCTTTTTGACCTACCTCATGCTCCAAAATTCAAGCTAATGAAGTGTTATCTTTGTATTCTCGATCAATTGATTATAACGGCTTCAAGATTTCCCCTCCATATGTAAAACATTTACAATGTC
>NC_081549.1:2784123-2792663 GCF_901000735.1 Corylus avellana | reverse complement strand
TTTGATCAAATGATAATTTTAATAGTCACTCATTCTTAGTGGAACACAAGTAGGCCATTTAAAATTACTTGAAAAAATACAAATCTGTAGATGAGGGAGACATGCATGAATTTAGTGTGGTTTAATTAAATAAAAAAATTATTTATAGAATTTATATTGGAATGAAATTCTTATTTGGATGAATAAATAAGGGGAAATTTTAACGGAAGGTCCCTAGCCTATAAATAAAAAGCATGTGTATTTATTAATATGGGTAATAATTAAGCAAATATAGGTTGGAAGAAACCTAGCTCTCTAATTTTTCTCTTCTAACATGCACATAAGTTATAATTGTGAAGGAATTGAAGGATACCATTATCTTTGAGAAGATATACTATGTTCGTATAAGTAGAATCTTGGAAGATTAGAGATTTCGTTAGTTAATTTTGAAATGCCGTGAAAAAAAAAAAAAAAAATAACATTTTTATTCTACAATTATTTTATAACTTTTTTTTTCTAATAAGAAATAGATTTAACGATTAGTTATAAATGTCCCCTTCTTCTTCTTCTTATTAGTATTATTATTATTATTATAAGATAATAATTATGAAATAAAAATGTAACTTGTAAACATAACTCTTGCTTGCTTATAATTTTTAGATCTTCAATTTTTCATAATTTTATTCAAAACACAGCTTGAAAGTCAAACTGACAGCTTTTGGCCAGTTGCTTCTGTGAACGGCAACTTCAGCTCTATTTGCGTCGAGCAATCTGTTTTTGCTTCACTAAAAAGCCTCAAGCTAGAGTTGACATTTTGTTAATTAACAGATACATTATCTCTTTCAGAACTATTTATCCCGTAGAAATTGACAGTGACTCATTAGTTAACTACAAGTAGGAATTGCAAATGAGCATTTAGAAAGAAGAGAAGGAGAATAAACATATTTGTTTTTAATTTTCTTGCCATGCACCAAAGGAACAAGAGTAATGCTATTCAAACTCCAATACTCTCTTACATTATTTTTAAAATCATTATTTAGTAGTAATTCATCTCAAATTTAATAATAACTTTAAAAGTCATGTTAAAGAGTATGAAATTAAGAGTGTGAAAGTAAAAATGTATAATATTTCTCAAAGAATAATAAATTTGTAGATTGTTGTACAACTTAGTAGACTGTTGTGGTAATTTGCCAAAGAATAATAATTTTTTAACATTAATGTTATTTAATAGACTGTCGTATGACTTCTATATAATTGGGATGACACGGCAGTGAAAACCAATCTTTAAATCGGCAAGAATTATTAAAATAAAATATCAATGACTAATTTTCACTGCAACATCATATTAATGATTGATTCTCAACGTTAAATCGATCATCAAATTGTATGCAGTAGTATAACAGTCTACTAATTAAATAGCATTACTCACGCAAAATCTATCATTTATATTTTTATTCCATAATTATTTTATAACTTTTATTTTCTAATAAGAAATAGATCTAATGATTAGTTGTAAATGTCCTCATTACTACTCTAAGATGATTATGAAATAAAAATGTAGCATTACACCTCCTTTGAATTTTTAGATCTTCAATTTTTCATATTTTGATTCAAAACACTGCTCGAAAGCGAAACCGATGGCTTGACTAGTGATAAGATGTAAGCACGGCATGCCTATTAGATCCATTTGATTGACACCTAAAATTAGCAGATGTTACTCAACATGCTTCTCTTGCTTTCTCGGTGAACACTTGGGTCTAAGGTGCCATTTTCTTAAAACATACTTGACACCTGTAGTGTTGTACAAAGGAGAGTTGAGTGCACGTGGGACATGGCAAACTCTCAAGGGGAGCATTAATTCCCCCTCAATTGCTCTCAATAAATATGTATATTGTTGTATGACTTCCATAGGGATAACATGCATGGTAGTGAAAATGAAACTTTAAATCGGTAAAGTATTATTAAAAGAAAATATCAATGGCTAATTTTCACTGTAACATCATATCAGTAATATGACAGTCATACAACAATCTATTAAATAACTTTTTTTAATTTTTTTTTATTTTATCAAGTTCTGATCTAATGACTAATTCTCCCTATTAGAACGAAATTGTATACAGTATAATAAGAGTCTACTAATTAAATAGTGCAAAATCTATCATTTATCCTTTACACATGTACAAATAATGAGATGCGTACGTGTCTGGCCCAATGTTTCTCGTCTTAATTAATTGCCTTCCTTAACATCCAAACACGTGGCAATTCAGCAGGCAGTTGACTCAGCTTGGGCCTTTGTAGAGAAAGTTGTTGAGTCTGAAGAAACAAGCGAAGAAGACAGAAAAAAATTTTAATGTAGAAAAGATGAAGACAAAACTCAAAAGCGGAAGGGGCTTGTTAGTGCAATTTTTTTTTTTTTTTTTCTTTTTAAATAATAATAAAATTAAACATGGTGCTTGAATCCAATCATTAATTATTTGGGCTACAAAACCGTGGCTGAAAATTTGAAGATCTTTATTATAAAATGAATAGGAAAGCAAGGTTTCACCAAATTAGGCTGTTGAAGCTTGTTTTGAAGTAAGAATTTGTTTGGATTTACAATTTTAAAAAGTGCGATTTTAAAAATATTATTTTAAGTACATAATTCTTAGTTTGGCAATAGAACGTGCTCTATTAACTATGTACATTACATTGTCAAACACACTATTTTCAACGATAATAGAACGTGCTCTATTAACTATTAAAAATAAATGTTAGAATAATATACTCTAAAGATACAAGTTAGTTTAATGGATTAAGTTGAAAAAAATAATAATAAAAAAATAAAAAAATAAAAAATTATAACATAATTTGGAGAAAAATTTTATTATATTATTCTTTTTGTCACAAAACAAAATATATTTAATTTTAATTACCATGTATACATTAGTAAGCATAGCTGAGGCACTATGTATGTAATAAAAATAAAAATAATTACATGGATACCATTTTTATGAACCGAACCAAATTTAATTTGCAGTACTCTAATATATGAAGGAGCAGTAGACATGTCTTGCTATTTTTTGCATTAAACATTTCACATTTGACTGAACAAGTTTGATTTTCTGATGAAGTGATTCAGCCTCTATTCTTGTTGATGAGAGGAGAGTGACAATTAAGTAGCGTTGGCAGCAAGGGCAAGTCATGGGTCACCTCAAAATTCAAAAAAAAAAAATTATATATTATAAAAATTAAAAAATTCTAAATTTTAAATTTTAAATTTCAGGTATTTTTATGAAATCGGCCCTCTAAAATTAATTTTTTATATCCAGAATATTTTTCTTTTGGTTTTGTGCCCCTCTTAGGTAGCAGTTCGTGTTCATATATATGTCGAGTTCAAATTATATCAAGACATGAGTATATATAAGACTATGACTGTGTTTGACATTGTGATTTCATAGATTAAAAGTGTGATTTTAATTTAAACCAAATCACAAAAAAATAGATTGCTTGGGATTGTGTTTTTAAAAAATTGTGATTTAAAAACCTAGAAAATCTATATTTTCAAATCACAAGTAATGAGGTGTTTTTTTTTAAAAGGCTAAATTGCGATTTTGCCAGACGCGTAACTGTGTTTTTAAAAATCATATTTTTAAATTGTATATTTAATTAAACGGATTAGACCTCATAACCCACAAATTTTATATTAGATTCGCACTTAGCGTAACATGATATACTTCCAAGACCAAAACGTAACCCCAACGTAAAAATGATGTAGAAATGAAAATCTTCACGACCATGATGTTATTGTAACATGTTGTAATTTGTAAATATATGTATATATGTCTTCCAAATATAAAGGACGTGTACTGTATGTTGCACATGTAACATTGTTTTCAAGTGCACCCATCGTTCTCTTCCTCTACGCCAATATTGCAGGGAAAATTTTCAAAGTGTTTACCCCACCGCCATTAATACCACCACTTGCAAGATTTCTGACACTACCAAACAGAGAAAATGAAGGAAAAAACGAACGAATTTATTTCTGCACCTCTGCCCTGCCCCCCCTTTGACACAAGAAGGGACGCGCGAGAGCGAAATGACAGCAAATATGTGGGAGAGAGTTACAGCAAGAGGGGGAGTTTGTGAAGTAGGTCCCTTCTTCGGACAGAAAATTTCTGCCCGGATAGCGACTACATATCTTGTTCGGACAGAGAACTCTTGCTCGAACAGAAAATTTCTACTTTTCGGTTCAGACAACAACTCATCTGTTCGGACAAATAAACTCTTGCTCGGACAGAGACTATGCACGAAAGTCCTCAATCACACATTCCAAGGTTAATAGGGGAGCCCTCCATACGGGGGATCCCCATCCCTCAGTAGGAGTTGGTGTAAGAAGTTGTTGTTGTGTAGGGGTGCAAAGGTGGTTACGGTTAGCGGTTAGTGGCAATAACCGCTAACCGTAACCGCCCTAGCGGTTAGTAAATTTCACTAACCGCAACCGCTAACCGCTAAGTAGGTCCCTTCTTCGGACAGAAAATTTCTGCCCGGATAGCGACTACATATCTTGTTCGGACAGAGAACTCTTGCTCGAACAGAAAATTTCTACTTTTCGGTTCAGACAACAACTCATCTGTTCGGACAAATAAACTCTTGCTCGGACAGAGACTATGCACGAAAGTCCTCAATCACACATTCCAAGGTTAATAGGGGAGCCCTCCATACGGGGGATCCCCATCCCTCAGTAGGAGTTGGTGTAAGAAGTTGTTGTTGTGTAGGGGTGCAAAGGCGGTTACGGTTAGCGGTTAGTGGCAATAACCGCTAACCGTAACCGCCCTAGCGGTTAGTGGCCGGTTAGCGGTTAGTGAAATAGATAACCGCCCGCTAACCGCTTTTTTAAAATTATGCTTTTTTTTGGGCTTTTTGGGCTTTTTTTTACCCTCTTTTTTTTTTCTTGTATTTTTAATATCTTCTTGGGCCCAATTGCTATAAAAAGAGCCCATATTGAAAAATCAAAAATATTTGACCCAAAATTTACATTTACTTGTACTTAAAAAAAAATTTCCTTAAATATTAAATCATAACTCGTTAACTTTTTTTTTTTAGGAAAAAAAAAAAATTCAACACAACATACAAAAAAAAGTTCAGAATTCAGATAACTATCACAACATATAAAAAAAAAATATAAAAAAAGTTCAACACAAAGCATATAAAATAAGTTCAAATAAAACATTAAATGATACAAATAGTCAAATAAAACATTAAAACTTCATCAATCTTCTCATTTGATCCTCTAGCAAATCTTGTGGACATCAAAAGAAGAAAAGTTATAATATTAAACATAATAATATTAAGGTACAAGCATGTACACATATCAAAAAGTGCTTAATATAATTGTATTGTAATTAAAATACTATGACAATTCAAAAAATAATAATCTTCGTTACTAACAAACCTCTAGGAATGAGATTGATTAGGTTTAGTTTAAGGTTAGGAAGAGATGAATATATATGGGTATTAAAACGACGTAGTTTTGGCTTGTTCAATTTTAAAAAATTGTTCAACAAATGGTTCAAAAAATTGTTAAAAAAAATTTGTTCAAAAAATGGTTCAATTTCTTTTTTCATAAAATGGTTTAATCAAAATAGTGTTCAAAAAAATGAAAAATATATTAATACTTAAATTGTTGTTATAAGTAATTGTTGAATCTAATGCTAATTGCTTAATTTGACATTTTATGAATCACATTGTCATTGTATATAAATATTATGATTAAATATTTGAATTGTCATTGGATCATATGATTAAGTGTTGATCTTATAAACTTACAAACAAACAAAAATACTTCAATTGTAGTTATAAGTAACACATTGTTTAATCCAATGTCAATTACTTAATTTGATATTATATGAATCACATTGTCATTGTCATTGTACATGAATAATTAATTAAGTATTGGAATTGTAATTGGATCATATAGTTAAGTATTTAGCTTATACATTTATATTATTCAATATGCATATAATATAACTATAAGCAATTATATATATATATATATAAAATTCAAAATTGTTCAAAATTGTTAATTTTCTTCTTTTTTTTTTTCTTTCAAAAAATGGTTAAATTTCTTTTTCTAAAAAATGTTCAAAAAATACATTAATACTTCAATTGTGATTATAAGTAACACATTGTTGAATCTAATGTCAATTACTTAATTTGATATTATATAATCATATAGTCTCATTAAATTATATCATATGATTCATATGATTAATTATTTAAATTCTTATCATATTTACTTATAATCTTTTTTCTTTGAATTGAACTTAATATCTAATGGTAAATGGTAATGTTCAAACTCCTAAATCCTAAATTCCTAAAGTATCTAATAATGCTTTAATTAAATTGTAGACTTGTAGTTATAAGTAACATATTGTTTAATTCAATTGAATCAATTGTGATTATCATTGTACATGAATCATATGATTAACTTGTAGACTTATGACTTATGAGTTATGTCATATTATATATGTATTATTTATTATTATATAATCATATGATTTAATGATCAAGTCATCATGTGATATAATCATATCAATTATAGTGATAATATATAAATTACTAAAATTATAATGATAATACATTAATACTTAAATTATGTTTATAAGTAACACATTGGTCATTGTTTAATCCAATGTCAATTACTTAATTTGATATTATACGAATCATATCATCATTGTACATTAATAATATGATTCACTTGAAGTCTTGAATAAAGTATTTGAATTGTCATTGAATCATATGATTAACTATTGATATTATACATTTATATTATTTATATACATATGTAGACTTATATAGACTTACAGGTTTATAATATACATTGGAAATAAGTCTCTAGATATTTAATTGTTGTATTAGTATGAATTGGTATACTTATGAGTTATGTCATATTATATATGTATAATTTGTTATTATATAATCAAATGATTTAATAATCAATCTCATGTGATATAATCATATAAATTATAGTGATAATATATTAATACTCAAATTGTGATTTAATTATTTTTTTAAAAAAATTGTGATTTAATGATAAAGTGATTATATGATATAATCATACAAATTATAGTGATAATATATTAATACTCAAATTGTGATTTAATTATTTTTAAAAAAAATTGTGATTTAATGATCAAGTGATTATGTTATATGTATAAATATTTTTATAATTATAATTATAAAAATATATTATATAAAAAGGCGGTTAGCGGTTAGCGGTTACGGTTAGTAGACCCAATAACCGCTAACCACTAACCGCTAGGCGGTTATGGCGGTTAGGCGGTTAGGCGGTTAGACGGTTAGGCGGTTGGCGGTTATAGCGGTTAGCGGTTAGTGGGCGGTTAAAAACCGCCCGCCTTTGCACCCCTATGTTGTGCGCATTTTTTTTTTTTAAGAGGTGTAAGTCGTTTGAGTTTAGGAAAATATGACGAAGGCATGATGGGAAGTTGATTTTGTGTGATGTTAGAGATCTCTCATCATGACGCAAACCATCCAAATGATGTATTAGGGAGACAAGGTCACAAGAGTATAAGACAATCGTCTACTTGGACAGTTGGACGGTTGATTTCAAGATGAGAATTTGGTTAAAAATTGTATTTAGATTAAATTTTGGGAAAAATATAAAAAAGCCCCCCAAACTACCAGCCGTTTTCGATTTAGCCCCCTGATGTTCCAAAAGTCATAAAGTAGCCCCCTAAACTACCAAACTGTCGCATTTTGGCCACTCCGTTAGTCAAAACCGTCAGTCTGGACGGAAACTACAAAACGACGTCGTTTGGTTATGGGTAAGTTACAAAAATGCCCTTCTATGTATTTTTATTTTTTTTTTTTTATTTTTTTTTTATTTTTTAAGGAGGAGTAAAACGGCGCCGTTTTGCTCCCAAAAGGGTTCACTTACCCTAAGCAAAACGGCGCCGTTTTGCTTAGGTTAATTAAACCCTTTTCCCCATTCTCAATCAATCCCACGCAGCACAGCTCCCCCCCTCCCCCTCACGCACAGCCATGGCCGATTCTCTTCTCCACACGCACAGCTCCGGTGATCCAGCCCATCGCGCCGGTGGTCCCCCTCACGCCGATTGTCGTCGTCCCGTCTTCACGCCGTCGTCCTGCAAAACCCAAAAACCCAGAAATCATTCCGTCCAAAAATCATTCCGTCCAACCTAGAAATCATTTTGTCAAAACCCACTGGCCGGGTTGTTGATCTGTAACATTCACGTTCTTTGATTTCATGGCTACTGCAGAGAAAACCAAATTCAATTCCCATAGATGGGTTTGGGTGTTGTTTTCTGCCCTGGAGAATTATTTTATTTTATTTTATTTTTTTCTTTGGGTTCTCTTAGGATTGTCCAATAGTTAGAGGCTAAGATTTGAACCTAAGCGATTGAGAAGGAGATGAAACCATATTTCTCTCCAGAGGAGTTGAACCCAACATCTGAGACAAGATGAAGTCTGAGCCGAGAAGAAGGTTTGTTCAAGCGTGGAGGGAAAACGCTGAACAAGGGTTTAATTAACCTAAGCAAAAC
>NC_081549.1:2758486-2784103 GCF_901000735.1 Corylus avellana | reverse complement strand
TTTTGCTCCTCCTTAAAAAAAATAATAATAATAATACATAGAAGGGCATTTTTGTAACTTACCCATAACCAAACGACGTCGTTTTGTAGTTTCCGTCCAGACTGACGGTTTTGACTAACGGAGTGGCCAAAATGCGACAGTTTGGTAGTTTAGGGGGCTACTTTATGACTTTTGGAACATCAGGGGGCTAAATCGAAAACGACTGATAGTTTGGGGGGCTTTTTTATATTTTTCCCTTAAATTTTTTAAGAGTAATACAAAATATATATGTGTTTTTTTAGTGGGAATTTCAAGATTTCATTAATATCAAAATAACATAGCTTTCGCTGCACGTCATGAATAAAAGTCGGGTATTCTTCCGTCAAAATTTGCTCTAGATATTACTGAGTCGCTCTTTTTGCTAGCCTATGAGCAGCCATATTTGCATTTCTCTTGACATCATGCTTTCGAACCAATGAAGTAACACATTTGCATTCTCGATCAATTGACCATAACGTACAACTTCAAGATTTTTCCTCCGTATGTAAAACATATGCAATCTCCAATCTCCATTGCATTTATCTCCAACATTAAACTAATATAACGTGTTGTAAGTTAGGAATACCATTTAGTTATACAACTATCATATAACAGATATGACAGTCATATAACAATCTAAATAATATTACTCATTTTAAGTGACTTACACTTTTGTTTTTATTAAGTGATTGGCATTGTAAGCCACTTAAAGCACACCATATGTCAGTCGGTGTAACATAAGTATGATAAATGGGCATGAAGAGTATTATTATTAATTTTTATCTCCCAATTATTTCACAATATTAACATGACAATCCTAACCAATCCTTGAACTGATCTTTGTTTAAAAAAAAAAAAAATCAATGATTGGTTGGTACTCTTACGTCAGATTGTGAGATAGTTGTGAAATAAAAATGTGATTTTTATAATTTATCTTTCTTCCTTTTTTATGGTTGATTTTTTTTATTTTTTATTTTTTATAAAAAAAATATCTTGGTTAAGTCAACAAGAGAGTTGTTTTAAAAATTCATGTGAAATTTTCAACTTGAAATTTTTGAGCATTTTAAATTCTAAGATTAATATGCTATATATTGTAAGTTTTCTACCAAAGATTATTATTATTATCACCATTATTACTCTTTTTTAACTAGTATCATTAGTATTGTTATAAGCACGATCACAATCATTTGCACCTTTACACTACTATTATTAGTATTGTTATATGTAATATCATCATCATTTGTACTATTATTATTTATCATTGACACAAGAAGGGTCGAGAGGGAAATGACAACAAATATGTGGGAGAGAGTTAGAGCAAGAGGGGGATTTTGTGAAGTAGGTCCCTTCTTCGGATAGAAAATTCTTGCCCGGATAGCGACTCTCTTGTTCGGATAGAGAACTCTTGCTCGAACAGAAAATTTTTACTTTTCGGTTTGGACAACAACTTACCTGTTCGAACAAATAAACTTTTGCTCGGACAGAGACTCTCTGTCCGAATCCCTTCACACATTCCAAGGTTAATAGGAATTCCTCCACATGAGGGATCCCCATCCCACAGTGGGAGTTGGTGTAGGTTGTTTGAGTTTAGGGAAATATGACGAAGCATGATGGGAAGTTGATTTTGTGTGATGTTAGAGAGGTCTCATCATGACGCAAACCATCCAAATGATATATTAGGGAGACAGTTGGACAGTTGATTTAGGGTTGATTTCAAGAAGAGAATTTGGTTAAAAATTGTATTTATAATTTTTTTTTTTTTTAAAGAGTAATGCTACAAAATATATATGTTTTTTTAAGTGAAAATTTCAAGATTTCATTAAAAGATAAAGGTTGGGTATTTTTCTATCCAACTTTGCTTTAGAGAATGCTTAATTAATTGCTCTCTTTGCTAGTTTATGAGCGGCCATATTTTCTTCTTTTTGACCTACCTCATGCTCCAAAATTCAAGTTAATGAAGTGTTATCTTTGTATTCTCTATCAATTGATTATAACGGCTTCAAGATTTCCCCTCCATATGTAAAACATTTACAATGTCCATCGCATTTCTCTCCAAAATTAAGCTAATATGACATGTTTTAAGTGAGTAATACCATTTAGTATACGAATGTCATACAACTGAAATGACATAGCTGTAAAAATCAGCATTTTTTTTAAAAAAAAAAAAAAAAAATCTATAATTGTTGAACCAATTGCTAATTTTTACTGTCATGTCATCCAATTGAATGTCAGACGTATAATAGTCTAATAAATAACATTACTCGTTTTAAGTGGCTTACACTTTTGTTTTTACTAAGTGGTTAGCATTGGAAGCCACTTATACAGTATATGTAAGCCGGTGTAACATAAATATGATAAATAGGTGTAAATAGTATCATACTATCATTATTAATTTTTATCTTATAATTATTTCACAATGTTAACGTGATAATTCTAACCAATCCTTTGTTCAATTTTTGTTATTAAAAAAAGCAATGATTAGCCAAACAGGTGATTGAGATGCAAGCAGCAGTGCATCGATGCACTGGTACAGTAGACTTCATGGAGGAAAAATTGAAGCCTTACCCAGCAACTGTCAACGATGAAGCAATGTACGGTCATGGAAAAAGGGTTGGAGAAAGTTTGCTTGGGGAACCCAATGTCCACCTTCTTCCACTGGTTATGGGAGCGGAGGACTTCAGCTTCTACTCACAGAACAGAAGATTCCAGCTGCATTTTTCATGATTGCGGGGGGGGGGGCCGACGCTTGCAGTCACCCTACTTGGTTATCGTCCCATTGGAGCAGCTCTCCATGCTGCCGTGGCCATTTCTTACGTCGATGCCCATCTTGCCCAGGCTCCTTAGGGACTGGGATAGAAAAACATAGGGCAAAAAAGATAAATGTTTATTATTTGTAAATAATATTGGAGTGATAAACACTTGGAAAAGAAAAATAATATTTGTCTTCAAATTTTAGCTGGCCCAACAATTATTTTTGATAATAATCTACAAGCTGAGCCCAGTCCAAGATTAACAGGTCAAAAGAACCCAGCCCAAAATAATCCCACTGAACTATCCTTTGCCATGGTGAATTTAGGCTGCTCGGTCCAACTGGCCCAATTATTTATTGTTTTGTAAACACTTTGAAAATGATCATTAATTGACCTTTTATTAACGTAGGAGTGAGACAGGAGCAACATTTAGTAAATCCCTCCCCAAAAAAAAAAAAAAACAGCTTCAACACGGAGGGTGGTTATGTAGTCAATAATGCTATACATTACTTCATTATCTAAAGTTCTAGATATTCAAGGGATTAAGTTTCGAAACTAACGACATGATGATTTTTTTTTTTTTTTATGGTTTTATTTAATAATATATGCATATGCATTCTCCACTTGCATTTTCACTCCAGTACGAGTTGTTTTTTTCTATTAAAAAAGGCAGGTGAGTAAGATCAATTGTGGTTCTTTTAGCTAGGTGTGATTATAGTAACATCTATCCACTGGGAACCGCACAGGAGGGGTCTAAAAGGTGAGAACTGCAGGCACCTCATTAAGTCCGACTAAGTCATAACTTAACACAGCCCTACCATGACATTAATAGAATTAATGTGGTTTATATTAATCATGTATGAAGATTCCAATTGCGAGATTGAATCCATATCCTAGTATTTATCTAATCACTATGAAAGTTTTCTTGAACCACAGCCCTTGTAGGTTAAGATATGGTCAAACAAATGATAAATTATTCACTTAGCTTCTAATGGTTATGCAAGAGAAAAAGTTAAAATGAGGCATTTTAACTTTTAAATTATTAAGCATGGGACTTTTGGCTCGCGAAGATTTTTTATTTTCTTTTAATAATGACTAATTGAAGGGGTAGTAGGTATTTAGGGTTGCCGTGGAAAAAATACAAAAAAATTACATTTTTGTTTTACAAAACAAAAATTACATTTTTGTTTTATAACTTTTCTTTTCTAATAAGAAATAGATCTAACGATTAGTTGTAAATGCCTCCATTATTATTATAAGATAATTATAAAATAAAAATGTAACTTTTGAATTATTTTCATTTAATTCACAGCTTTTGGGCAGTTGCTTCTGTGAACGGCAACTTAATTAAGCTTCTATTTGACATTTTGCTTCACTAAAAAGCCTAAATAAGCTAGATCGAGTTGACATTTTGTTGATTAACAGGTATATTATCTCTTTTAGAACTATTTATCCCGTAGAAATTGACATGACTCATTAATTAACTATAATTAGAAATTGCAAATGAGCATTTAGAAAGATAAATTTAATCATTTAATCATTACTTTAATATTTTCATGATGTAATACCCTTTTAACAGATGAAATATAACACGTGAAATATTTAATTTATATAAATAAAATTGATTTGACTGAGTCAAAATTCAATCTAAAAACCTTGAATTTATACCATGTTAAATCACCGTAATAATAAGTAACACAAAACACTTGTTAAAACATAGAAACAGTTTTCTTCTTTATGTCATGCATGTCCGAATACATTCTCAAACGAAAAACACATTAACAAAGATAGATCAAGAATCTGGGTACTGAAACATCTGAAAAGCAGAATTAAGAATGCTGAAGCCGCCATCTATGAGGAGATTGTGTCCACTCACATACTTGGATTCACTGCTAGCTAAATAAAGAGCAGCATTGGCAACATCTTCTGCTTTAAGGGTCACACCCTTCAGGTTAGCAAGTGAGTTCATCACATTCTCAAACCCCTCATCATCAAGCCCAACAAATTTCCTTGCTAAAGGCGTTGCAAGAGCATAGGGAGATAAGCAATTAACCCTAATGCCAAATTGCCCAAGCTCAACCGCCGCATTTTTCGTAAGCCCCAAGACTGCGTGCTTTGAGCAAGCATACGCATGTGAAGCTGCACCTCCTACGTACGAGCTTATGCTAGCCGTTGATATAATGCTGCCGGTACGGGCCGGAATCATGGCCTGAGATGCATGCTTAATGCCAAGGAAGACGCCAGTGACGTTGACGCTGAGAACGCGCTCGAAATCTGACTTTTCGTTGTCGATGATGCGTGCCTTGTTTTCGTCAGCTATGCCGGCATTGTTGAACATTATGTCGAGCTTTCCATAGGATGCGACGGCTTTCTCCACTGCGTTTTTTATGTGGGATTCGTCGGTGACATCGCAGTGGACGTAGAGGGAGTTTGATGGCCCCAAAGCCTCGATGACTGCATGGCCCAGATCATCTTGGATGTCGGCGATTACGACTTTGGCTCCATGATGGGCGAAGACTTTGGCGGTGCATTCACCGATGCCGCTGGCTCCTCCGGTTATTAATGCCACTTTTCCCTCTAGCCTACACAGATTAGAGTTGACCCGGTCATGTTGTATATATTTTTAGATAAAAGAACATTTTGGTCATCTAAATGTAATTCTCTTGAAGTAAGCTAGAAAGTGCATATATATTCTCTACTGATGAGATCGTTATGTCATTGGTGATTGTTGAATTGCTTAGGTTTTGTGCAATTTGATTGAATGTAACTTGTGAGGGTCAAGAGTACTATAATCTCAATTGATTAGCCTAATGGCCGGATTTGTATTAAGAGTAATGCTATGGTATAAGACTGTAATAAAATTTGAAAATGTAGCAGTAAAAGTCAACTTTTAAATCAACATTTGTAAAATAAAAAACTAAACAATTAAGACGTAATATTCATTGTCATGTCAATTCAGAGAAAGAAAAAAAAAAACCTTGTTCAAATCCTAGCAACTAGATTACTACGTGGGCTTGGCATGAAGAATTAAGGCCATATAATAGTTGGGCCTCCAGCCATCTTTTACGAGTTATTTTCGGAAATGTATGACTAAATCCCAAATAGGAAAGTCCATTACTAATAGATCAGGCAACAACTTACCCTCCCTGTTAAACGGCTAACCTGAGTCTAGTTTCCATATAAATACTTGCTTTAAAAGGGTGATAAAGAAGAGAACTCGATCTCATCCTACCACCATATAGTAAAAATTATGAATCCTATTGTTTGGAGGGGAGAAGAAAAGGGAGGGTTAACTTTAGAGGGCCAAATCCACCATAGTTTGCTAAAGTTGGCATTGAATCATGTTTTAGACAACTGAGTGAGGACCCGACCAACCATCCTAGGAGCGGCTGGTTCACTGATTTGACTTGGAAAACAAAAACGTTGTAAGGGGTGATTGATATGATGATATCCTTTGTGTAAATAATGTGATAAGGGTGTGAAATTAAGGAAGCTTAGCGAAAATATGAACTCAAAATAAGCATGTATTACTAACCTTCTTGTGACAGCTGAGAGTAATGAACTGGTCGCCATTGAAGTTTGCACACACACACTGACCAAGAGAGAGAGAGAGAGAGAGAGAGAGAAAGAGAAAGAGTTACTCTCAGAGATTGGAAATCATTACAGGACATGTGGACGAAGACCCTTAAATTCATTGATGACGCTGTTGATATTGATCATGTGGCCTCACATGCATGCACTCTCAGAGATTGGAAATCATTACAGGACATGTGGACGAAGACCCTTAAATTCATTGATGACGCTGTTGATATTGATCATGTGGCCTCACATGCATGCACTAGCTAGAGTCACTAGACCAATATTGCGCCTGCAGGTCTCATTTGAAATATTCAGGGAATACTCCACGTAGCCCATTCCCTGTTTTTAAAAAATAATGTGATTAGAAGTTTTTTTTGTTTAATTTGTTTCATCTTTGTCTTTATTTTTGGTAATTAACCTTAATAAACAATGTTAAATAATGGATATTCGATCCAGCTCGATGGATTCAATTACTAATTTCGAAAAGTATCTTCAACCATCTCAATGGGGAGGCTCGTCTGCATGCACTTCCCAAATACTATAATATAGTCAAGGCATAGTCCATAATGGGAGCTAGAGACGGCAAGTGGGTCCGATATCCGACCCAAGTTTTTGTAAAAGATAAACAATGAAACAACTTCACCTATAATGTATTGATAGATCCCAAAGTAATTATAATAAAAAAAATCCATATTGGTCTTCTCAGTCTTTTCAAGTGACATTATTAGAGAGAGAAGAAGAGAAAAATAAATGAGTTTAATTTTAACTCAAATAGCAAAGAGCCAGAGGGGAGACGTGATTCAGCGCACGCGGCGTGCGCACGCCAGTGCAAATTTTTGTTTTTTTTTTTTAAAAAAAAAAAGAAAAAATTTTTTTGCACGCGGCGTGCCAGTTTTACATTATCCGCCAAACCTATGATTATTATTTATTCTCTTTTATTTAATTCCTTGTTTGTTTTGGTTTAGTTATCCTTATTGGTTGGACTACTATGGTGATGATATTGAGCAAAGGAGACAAACATGGACAAAGAAGAAGACAGAAAAAGTTTTTAATTGTCCATGGTCTTAGATCTGACGGCTAGGATTGATTATCCCAAAGATGACAGCTGCTTTATCATTCAAAACAAAGTTGGATTACTATTCAAAGTTAGCTTTATTTAAAAGAATCATTGAAAAAATCAGCCGTCATATGGAAAATGAATCTTTGGAAGATTAGCCGTCAACTTGTGTGCCTTCAATTCTATGACTTGGGCTTCTACAGTACTCTCGTGCCTGGGCGGGGACTGCTTGCGATAACGAACGGCTTACAAGGCCCATATTTGAAAAGCCCAATGAAGAGCAAAAATTTAAGACAAAACTCAAAAACGGAAGGGGCTTGTTAGACCAATTTTCATTATGCCGGAATAGCAATCGAAATTACCAACAAAAGAAGAGGAAAATACGTGGAGGAGTTTTCTAGCAAGAGATCACTTTGATACTTAAATCAATAAAGTTTGACTATGAGTTGTCCGCTCACAGTTAATTCATACACGACCATTCTTTTTAAGGTAATTCATCACACGTTGTTCACATCATAGCATGCCCTATGCATTTAGGGCCATGAGTCAGTTGACAAGAAAAAGGGCCGAGTGGTGTGAAAATGGTGTGGGAAAGATCATGTGCTTTCAAGTATTAGTGAACTCAGATTAATGGATCAATATTTGGGATAGATGAGTTCGGCACTTTGGTTATGTGGGCTTGCTAGCCCAAAATGCCAACAGGGTTGAAGGGAGGAATAAGGCAGACAAAACCCAAATATGTTGGACCATAAACTTCAAATGGGTTGGAAACATGTAAAAATCACGTGTATTTTATAGAACCCAATTTATAAAAAAATGGGTTTCCTCTGTGTTTCCCATGGAGTGGCTGCGTTTCGTCTTGTTATTGTCAACGTTTCTGTGTCGCATAAAATGGGGTATGGGGAGTGGTTCGGGATCGGAACTGAGTCAACTCACTCGGGAGTTGTTGGAGTCGGCGAGGGAGGCGGAGTTCTTGGACTGGTTGACAAGTGTTCGGAGGAGAATCCACGAGAACCCGGAGTTGGCCTTTGAGGAGTACGAGACGAGTCAACTTGTTAGATCGGAGTTGGAGTCGCTGGGGATCAAGTACTCGTCGCCGGTTGCCAAGACCGGGCTTGTGGCTTCTATTGGGTCCGGCGCTCAACCCTGGTTCGCTCTCCGGGCTGACATGGATGCTCTCCCTATCCAGGTTCCCCCTCCCTCTCTCTCTCTCTCTCTATTGCTAAACATGCTTCGGCAAAATAAAGCTAATTTTGGTTTTTAAATGTGGAGTTGTTGGGCAATCCCGGTCACCCATAAGGATGATGGGGGGATCTTCTGGGGTGTTTGTACAGGGTTTGGTCCGATATCAGATTGATGAAAAAAATAAGAATAATGTTTTTTTGAAAAAGTGAAAAAATAAAAATGTTTAGTATAAAAAAATAAAAAATTTATTTTTGTCGTTTTTTTTATTTAAATAGTAAAGTAATTAATGTAATGTAAAAAGTAAAAAAATATTAAAAAAATTAATAAATGAGATGAATAGTATTAGCAAACAGGGCAAATTACTTGAGTGGCCATTTATGTGCATTTTTAGAGATGTCAACTGCCAAGCTCGGTGGGTTTATCATCCTCTACAGTCATTGTTGAGTTGTGGCCTTGTGGGATTGATGGACTCCTAATGCTACATGGCTTTGGGATTTTTTTTACTTGTTTCTTTCGCATGTGGGACAATGGTTTCTTCAATCAATCCGCTGGGGCCATATAAATATAGGAATAAAGGACATGTTCGGCGGCTGAGCATCTTATTCTTGTCACCCATTTGTCATATGTGCATGTTCGGCGGCTTTGGACGATTGAGAGAGCAATCGGATCCCAAGTTTTGGCCGTTCAAGCATCTATTTAGGCGGCTGCTATCATTTGGGGTTGGTTTAAAAAAATTTAAAATGAAAATAATGATCGATATAAAAAAGTAAAAAAGTAGTATTGAAAAGTAAAAAATTTTGTTTTGTAGTGATTTTTTATTTAAATAATAATAAAAAGTGAATGATGTAATATAAAAAATAAAAATATTTTGACATAAATTTTTTTGAAAAAAATGAGATGAATAGTGTGGTGGTATTTAGTGTTGTTTAACAAACACCACCTCTATTCGATTATAGGGCGATTCGAGAATATCCTATTCATGTTGTTTTTATATATTTATAATTTTTTTTTTTTATCATGAGTGACATGTACCATAGTCTAATTAATTATGATGTGGCATTTAACGGTTTTTGTTAAAAAAAAAAAAAAAAAATGGCAAAAGTTAATTAGTTTGGGAGACCTTAATAAAAAATATATAAAATATAAAATATAAAAAAAATAAAAAAAAATAAATAAACTGATTTGGGTGCTTTATTTTTTTTAAGGGAAAAAATTCAGGGATATTCATAAGATTTTTTTTTTTTTTTTTTCTTCTAAACTAAGCCGTTTCCTTTGGCTTTCCCAAATTATTCTGTTAGATAGATGGTTTAGCCTTGTTAAGCTGCATGTGCAAGATAGATAGCCAACTTACTTTAGATTTTCTGTTGTGGTGGCCATGGATGCATATGTTTAGAGAGTTAATGATGATGCTATAACGATTAATTTCGTTGTTTTGTTTAAGCTCTTGTTCTTGTAATATTAATATACATGTAGGAATTAGTTGTTTTCCATACTTCTTTCTTAATAAACTGATTGATTTAATTCATCATTATCATTTGAAAGGAATTGGTAGAGTGGGAGTACAAGAGCAAGAACCCTGGCAAAATGCATGCTTGCGGCCATGATGCTCATGTAACAATGCTGCTTGGAGCCGCCAAATTACTACAGCGCAGAAGCACTGAATTAAAGGTAGATTAGCACTCACACATGCATCTAAGAACAAATATATATCAGGAATTAAAAGTTATTTTCTTGATTTTGTGCATTTTTTTTCAAACTCGATCTATTTTCAAAGGGGACTGTTAAGCTTGTTTTCCAACCTGGAGAAGAGAGTCATGCCGGAGCTTTTTATATGTTAGAAGAGGGGGCACTAGATAAGATTCAAGCCATTTTTGGATTACATGTTGCACCAGAATTAGCCACTGGCACAATTGGCTCAAGACCGGGTCCAATGCTTGCTGGCTCTGCCAGGTTTTTGGCCACAATTCGAGGGAAGGGCGGGCATGCTGCAAAGCCGCATGAAACTAGGGATCCAGTTTTAGCAGCATCATTGGCTATCATTTCATTCCAACAGATTATTTCCCGTGAAACCGATCCTCTAGAGGCCAGGGTAGGTTTTCTTACATTCTTGAAGCATTTTTGTTTGAGTAATGCTACTTTTTCGACTCATTTCATATTGGCTGATATAATGTATTTTAAGTGACGTCCTAATATCATGAGAAGTCACTTAAAACACATCACGTTAACTTGTCGATGTTTCTTATATGGATGAACAATGCAGAAAGAGTAGAATAATAATAATTTTCACACACATTTTATATCGACTGACGTGGGTGCATGTGAATAGTAGCATTACTCATACATAAAGGCTTGTTCTAATTTTCTGTGAGAATTTCTGTCGGTGGTTAATGAACCTCAGCCGGATATATAGAAATCTAAAGGCAAATATTTTTGTTGATATGATCCTACCATTTACAGGTGGTCTCTGTTGGGTTCATTGAGGGTGGCAAAGCAGGAAATGTAATCCCAGAGACAGTGAGATTTGGAGGCACTCTCCGGAGCATGACTTCAGAAGGTTTATCCTACCTTATGCAAAGAATTAAAGAGGTATTTAAGTTAATTTGCGTTTAGAGTTCAAGGAAAAAAGAAAAGAGCTAATTTTTATCAAAAAAAAATTAAACATGGTGCTTGAATCCAATCATTATTTGGGCTACAAAACTGTGGCTGAAAATTTGAAAATCTTTATTAGAAAATGAATATATAGGAAATGACCAAATAGGCTGCTGACAATCAAAAAGCTTTGAGCATGCAAATGCACTTCCTTTGATCACCAAATTAGGCTGCTGAAGTTTATTTTGCATTAGTTCATTTGGGTTTGCAATTTTAAAACGTGCAACTTGAAAAATTCTATTTTTAAATACGCACCCCTAACTAGCTTGTTTGCGATTTAAAAACGCATGTTTTTCTATATTTTTACATTGCAATTTTTTAAAAACGTTCTCCAAGGCAATACATCTCACGTTTGGTTTTCGAGCCTAATTATACCATTTAAGAAGGACGAGTTGGTAAAAAAAAATTTATGAAACAGGTGATTGAGATGCAAGCAGCAGTCCATCGATGCACTGGTACAGTAGACTTCATGGAGGAAAAATTGAAGCCTTACCCAGCAACTGTCAACGATGAAGAAATGTACAGTCATGGAAAAAGGGTTGGAGAAAGTTTGCTTGGGGAACCCAATGTCCACCTTCTTCCTCTGTTTATGGGAGCGGAGGACTTCAGCTTCTACTCACAGAAGATGCCTGCTGCATTTTTCATGATTGGGGTAGCAAATGAAACGCTCAAATCAGGCGGACGGCTGCACTCACCCTACTTGGTTATCGACGAGGAGGTTCTTCCCATTGGAGCAGCTCTCCATGCTGCCGTAGCCATTTCTTACCTGGATGGCCGCCATCTTGCCGAGGCTCGTTAAGGACTGGGATGGAAAATCATTGGGAAAAATAATATTTTTCTTTAAAATTTGTCAAAGAGAAGAAATTAAAGCATGCGAGTACGTTCAATTATCAATGTATTATTTGTAAATATTGGAGAGATAAACACATGGAAAAGAATATGTGTAAATATTCTAGCCCTAATCTCATCTTATCCTTTTAGAAAAATGTTACCTTGTGTGCAAGGATGAAGGCAAAGTTTAGTATGTGCATAGGCCAATAACCAATGAATTGTGTTGTTAGGGTTGATATGCAACCAAAAAAAAAAAAAAAAATTACCTTATAATTTTTTTTTTTTTTTACCTTCAATATTTTTTTTTTCCTTATGAGTTGGGGGTGGCCATGGCCTATATCAGCCACCCCCTTCCTTCGTCACTGTTTGTGCTGGTTAGATATGTGTCACGTTATGTGTTCTCAAATGATAGCTTAATTGGATAAAGATCACGCCTCTGAAAGCGAAAATCACTAGTTCGAATATCTCTCCCTTCTCTTCTTGTGTAGACATAAAAATAAAAATAAAAGTTTTACACGCTATATATCTTACAAATTTTATTGAAAAATTAAGAGGCCAACATGATAATACGGAGTAATTCTAAAAGTTTGTTTTGTATTACTCTAAAAATGATGTGACTTTTAAAATCACAATTTAATCAAAATTCATAATAGCCGTAACCTAGCTCATCGTTGGGCTTAACATGCAAACCTTCTCAAGTGTACGTGTTGGTTGGCATAATAATACCACATCACAGGCTAATAATCTACGGGCTGAGCCTAGTCCAAGATTAACAGGTGAAAAGAATCCAGCCCAAACTAATCCTACATTCCTACTGAACTATGCTTAGCAATGGTGAAATTAGGCTGATCGGTCCAACTGGCCCAAGGGTCACTCCCAAAAACTACTAATTATTTATTGTTTTGTAAACACTTTGAAAATGATCATAAAAATATTTTTCGTTACTTAGCTTGTACTGAAAATTATTAATATTTTTATATAATATTATATAATTAATGATTCTTATTCATAATAAAAATATGTTATCAAGAAACTAGTAGAATAGTCAATTAATTAAGTAAATTGACTTTTTAGGAAATAAACAATAATGTCATTATCGTAGAGTGAGACTGGGCAGGAGCAATAGAAATATCATATATAGCCATTAGGTTTTTATTTTGATTTAAATTTAGTCATTGAATTTTTTAATTTTAAGTATATAGTCTTTCAAGTTTTGCTCAAGTTTAAAATAGGTCTCTCTATTACTTTACAATTAAAGTTAGCGGCTTGTCATCTGCCAAATATCTCTCTTTCCTTTTTTTTTTTTTTTTTTTTTTTAGAAGATACATATCTCATTTGACCGGTTATAAACACTCTATTGCAATACTATGTCAACAAATGTTAAGCCATTTATAGTAAAATATAAATAAATAAACAAACAAAAACTAAAAAAATTCATAGATTTAACATATAGAACTTAAAAAAACCCGGAGAACCTAAAAAGCAACATCATGGTAACCAAAGACTTTGGTCTCACTGTCATGGCATTGCATTTGAGTGTTGAGATAGACATTGACGTGTCAAATGAGACACATGTCATAGATGACAAACTCTTAATTTTGACGGTAAAGTGATAGAGAAACTTATTTTACACTTGAGTAAAACTTAAGAACTTTATTCCTGAAATTGAAAACCTAATGACTAAATCCAAATTAGATAAAAAGATTAAAATAAAAAAAAAAAAACCCCCTAGCGATCAAATATGATTTTTTTTTTTTCAAAAGAAAAAGGAACAGCTTCATCATGGAGGGTCGTGGCCTAGCGGTAGAAGTTTAGGAGGTTAAATAGTCAAACAATGTTATACATCATTTCATTATCTTCTAATTCCTCCAAAGTTCTAAATAATGAAGTGATTAAGTTTTGGGGTAATGACATGATGATTTTTGTTTCTTTGATGGTCACTAATTTTCAATTGGCTAAGGTTAAGATATGGTTTAATTGGCTAAATGGAGATAACGTTTTTTAATGGGGTTTTTTAACAAAACGTCCCCACATGTGGTCATTTTAATAGCAAAACGATGAAGGGTCGATTTACTATTTCAACATCCCCAATTAAATAGTTATTATTAAAATAATAATAATAATAATAATAGTACTAAAATAGTAATTAACACCCACTACCCAAAATAGTCTCCGTCTGATGAGTGATGATACACTCCGGTGATTCCAACAATAAAAATCTATCCCCAAATCTTCGATTAAAGGTCTCTCTTTCTCTTTCTCTTCACGGTTGGGAGTCTCCTCGATGGACTTATTCTTATGCTTGTTATTGTTATTATCATCGTCTTTCTTGTACCAGATATGGGCCTTCGAAACTCATTCTGGGTCGGAGATCGGGCAGCCGTTGACTCGTGAGTTGTTGGAGTTGGCGAGGGAGCGTGAGTTCTTCGAGTGGATGAGAGGGGTTCGGAGGAGAATCCACGAGTACCCAGAGCTGGGATTTGAGGAGCACAAGACGAGTCAACTCATCAGGGCCGAGCTTGACTCGCTTGGGATTGAGTACAAGTGGCCTGTGGCCAAGACCGGCGTCGTCGCTTCCATTGGGTCCGGTGGGAAACCAGTTTTTGCTCTCAGAGCTGATATGGATGCTCTCCCTCTCCAAGTCTCTCTCTCTCTCTCTCTCTCTCTCTCTCTCTCTCTCTCCCTTTCACTCTCTCTTAGTGATTTTGAAAACTCTTTTACACATGTACCATCTGGAAGGAATTGGTCGAGTGGGAGCATAAGAGCAACATTGACGGCAAGATGCACGCCTGCGGTCACGATTCTCATGTAGCAATGCTACTTGGAGCGGCTAGATTACTCCAAGGGAAAAAAGATCAATTGAAGGTAATTTTGAAAACCTTGTCATAATCAACAATAGAAACAACAAATGTTACAAATCCATAGTTTTTCCTCCCCTGTTGTGTGCTAATTATGTTGTTTCAACATATGATTTCTTAAGGGAACCGTGAAGCTTGTTTTCCAGCCTGGAGAAGAGGGTTATGCTGGTGCTTACCACATGTTGCAAGATGGTGTTCTTGAGGACGTCAACGCCATCTTCGCATTACATGTTCTGCCATCAATACCCACCGGCGTTATTGCTTCAAGGCCTGGTCCATCGCTTGCTGGTGCCGGGCTCTTTTCAGCCACCATTAAAGGAAAAGGTGGACATGCAGCAGCCCCACATAAGAACAGAGACCCGATTCTCGCAGCGGCCTTCTCAATCCTTGCTCTCCAACAAATTGCATCTCGAGAGACAGATCCTCTTAAAACCACAGTAAACTTCTTTCCCTTCCATTTTCTCAAACTAGTTTTTGCAAGAAATGAACATGTAGCTTATAATGATATAAATGTAACTTCAATATTATTGGCTCATCACTAAGTCTATTGGGTTTTATATACCTTAGCGATATGGGAATCAAATCAGTTATATGCAATAAACCGTATTAGGTCAGTAATCTTAATTAGGATAGGAGTGTATGATAGGAGGACGTTTTTCTATATAAATGCTAAGTCCCCTGTTCTCTCCACACTTTGCAAAAACTCTATTTACATATAGCTTGAGAATAATTAAAGGTTTGTCTCATTGACGGCCACCTAAAGGGAATCAGAGAAGTAAGTAGAGAAAGATCCAACTCTGAACAATTGTTCTTTGCAGCAAATAATAACATGCACGGATTAATTGTTGATTTATTGTGTTCTAGTTCCCCAACAAACAAGAAGGTAGTTTTGGTAGGAATAATATGAAATCGAAAAGAGAGAGATTAAAAGAGAGTCGAGACACATATTTACGTGGTTTGTCAATGTGCCTACGTTCACAAAGAGTACGGCTGTATTTTACTATTAATGATTCAGGGTTACAACATATATATATATATATATATATATATATATATATAAGAAAACCTTAATTGTACGGACGTATCTTGAAAATCTCACTGTCTACTCGGCCAACTCCTAGTGTTTTAATATGAGCCACTAGGTCCAATATTTGGTTTGATCAGATACACAGCCACAACGGTTTTTCTGATTTCTAGCATTGAATTTGATGAGCTCATATCTTCAACCGAGCTATTGATATACCAAAGCCCATGATGCCAATATATGTGATATGTTTAACTTTGAACCATGTAGGTGGTGACAGTGAGTTTTATAGAGGGAGGTAAAGCAGAAAATGTAAGTCCGGAGACACTGAGATTTGGCGGAACTTACAGGAGCTTGACCTCTGAAGGCCTCTTCTACATCCAGCAAAGAATTAAAGAGGTAAAACATGGACTTTTTGTCTGAGCTTAAGAAATTTCCATTGTTAGCATTCAATTGGAAGAAAGCTCAAGCAGTGAGCATCTAGTATTTTTTCGGTTTACAGGTTCTAGAGGCACAAGCAGCGGTGCATAGATGTAGTGCGCTGGTGGATTTCATGGAAGACACGCCGATGCCTATTCCGGTAATGGTTAACGATGAAGCATTGTATGAAGATGCAAAGAAAGTTGGAGGTGCCTTGCTTGGGGAACCCAATGTTCAGCTTCTTCCAGTGAGCACAGGATCGGAGGATTTCAGCTTCTTCTCACAGAAGATTGCTGCTACAATGTTTGGGCTTGGGACGAGGAATTATAGTCTGAAATCAGATCAGCCATTGCACTCTCCGTATTTTGTTATTGATGAAGAGGCTTTTCCAATAGGAGCAGCTCTTCATGCCGCTGTTGCAATATCATACTTGGATAGCCATGTTGTTGAGGCTCATTGAGTATTTCAGAAGCTTGGATTTGTTGCGGTTTCTGCCAAAATATGACCCTTTAGAGAAACAAAAAGATGATGTCAATAAAATCAATGTAAATTTCAAAAAATTTGAAATATGATTCTTAGGATAAGACAAATATTAAAAAATATAAATGTCAGAAAAAATAAAGAAATTTTTAAAAAAATAATATTTGAATGAAATAGTGAAAATGGATATAACTAAAATGGTGAGGCGGTGGGGCTGATATACGGTTTGGGCACAAAACCACCTTTTTGTCCTTACTAATTAGGAGTTGACACCTCAGTATGAAATATGTTTAATTAATTTTTTTAAAAAAAATAATAATAATAAGAGGGTTTGTAGGCCATGGGGGTGGTTGCGCTGTTACCCCATATGGGTGGAGGTTCTGCCTCCTTCCCCACCTAATTAAAAAAAAAAAAAAAATTAATGAATTTTTTAACTTAGATTTGGTATGATCAAGTATGGTTGTGTTTTTTTTACGTAAGCTTGAGTTTAGTATAATGAGCGTATGTGGCAACTTCTTATTGGTTGGCACAAACACCCTCTTTTGTGTCACAGAGTTGCTCTCTTTAGTATTTTTCAACTGTTTGTCCGGCTAAAAAGTGTTTTTAAAATAGGCTTATCAACTTATCCTGCAATATTTTTTCATATGTAGGGGCTAGGCCTTAATGTTATGGGATTCGGCTTACATCCTGTTATTTTAATAACAGCATGTATGCTGTAGTTGAATTAACGGTCAAAATTGAATTTTAAAGTTGACTTACTTTTAGAAGCATTTAATAGGAGAGAGAAAATGAAAAGAAATTTTGAAAAATTCAATCTTGACCGTTGATTAAACTACAGCATACATGCTATTATTTTAATAACAGCATGTAAGCCAAATCCTAATGTTATCAATATCATCAAACAACTATCGTGTAAATGTAAATTACAAATGAGCAGAGACAACGCAATAATTTCAAGACAACTATAGAAAGAACAAGTTGCTTACGCATGTGTACAAATTTTAGCAACGAAGACAATTTCCAAAACACCCACACGGCCACACGTAGCTCTTAAATGTGTTTAGATGTCCAACAACATTGCTCGACATGCTATGCAAACCATGGGTTTCAGCTTTAGTTTCACGCTGTGCTTGATGCTGTCAGCATTCTTATACCAGTCTTGGGCATTAGAGGAGGCTAGTTATGGCTCAGAGCTCGAGTTGCTGACTCGGGAATTGCTCGAATCGGCGAGAAAGCCGGAGTTTTTTGAATGGATGAGAGGGTTGAGGAGGAGAATCCATGAATACCCAGAGCTGGGGTTTGAGGAGCACAGGACGAGTGAACTCATCAGGGCCGAGCTTGACTCGTTGGGGATTCCGTACAAGTGGCCTGTGGCCAAGACTGGAGTGGTGGCTTCCCTTGGGTCCGGCGGTAAACCAGTTTTCGCCCTCAGAGCTGACATGGATGCCCTCCCCTTGCAGGTACTCTGTCTCTCTCTCTCTGTTTCTCCTTTTTTCTTCTTTGTTCAATTTAACCATCTCTTCTGTTGCACTGCACGTATCTGTTGATTGAAATCAACGAAGGAATTAGTTGAATGGGAGCACAAGAGCAAGATCGACGGAAAGATGCATGCATGTGGTCACGATTCTCATGTAGCAATGCTTATTGGAGCAGCCAAGTTACTTCAAAGCAAAAGAGATGAATTGAAGGTAAATCTGAAACTCTTTGAAATCAAATTCCCCAATTTCTTGGTTTCTAATTACTCGAAAAATATCCTTTTCAGGGAACTGTGAAACTAGTTTTCCAGCCAGGAGAAGAGGGTTATGCTGGTGCTTACCATATGCTGCAAGAGGGCAGCCTGGATGACATCAATGCCATCTTGAGTATACATGTTTATCCAGCATTTCCAACTGGTGTCATTGCTTCGAGTCCGGGTCCAATTCTTGCCGGTGCTTGGGACTACACCGCCACGATTCAAGGGAAAGGCGGCCACGCAGCAACCCCACATAAGACTAGGGACCCAGTTATCGCAGCAGTCTTCTCAATTCTTGCTCTCCAACAGATTGTTTCTCGAGAAACCGATCCTCTTGAGTCCAGGGTATGTTCTTTCTCCTTCCCTTTTCTGTAAGAAATTTATAAATCATTCATTATAAATTATAGGGTAACCAAAGATAGATCTGGTATACTAGTCCGATTGATCAAAACTCTCTGGATTTTGTATCATTCCTGTCCTGTGCATTATTCTGATCGATCAAAACTCTTTGAATTATATAGCATATCGATGCACTGATCCAGCCGATTGTGATACGATCGAAAGATCGATCAAACTCTCTAGATTTTGTATCATCCCCCTGCATTAGTTTGATGGATCTAACTTTTTTGAATTGTGTCATATTGGTACACTATTCTGATAGAGGGTGATACGATTGAAGGATTGATCAAACTCTTTGAATTTTGTATCATCTGGGCGCACTAGTCTCAATCGTGATACGTTCGAAGAATCGATTGAACCCTTTCGATTTTGTATCATCTTGGTGCACTAGCCTGATCAATGTGATACAATCGAATCATCAATCAAACTCTTTGAATTTTGTATCATCCATTTGCACTATTCCAATTGATCGAACTCTTTAAATTTTGTTTCATCTCGGTGCACTTGTCCGATAGATCTTAATGTCGTATATGCACACAAATCTATTTTGTGTTGGATAATGACACGCCATGGTGGGCCTTTTTTTATTGGTTGCTATTACGTGGTGTCTTTTAGACATGTTTTGTCTCTTGTGAGAATGGTTCATCTTTTCCTTGGTCGTAGAATGCTCTACGGCTTCATAGTGAAGCATCCTTAAGTGTGAAGCACTTTGGCCTATTTTCTATATATATATATTGAAGCCTCACATTTCGTCATTGTGACACCCCACTCCAATGACATACAATATTGTTCATTTTTTATTCTTCCAAATTAAACTTTCCAGTAGGCCACTCATTCTAATACTTCTCTCACAGAAATATGCTTAATTGCGGAGTTCTGATGGGATCATGAACATCACAGCTTTAAAACGCATTGTTGTCATAAAAAATAAAAGTATACATATAAGCACATTTCCATCTATATATCCAGGCGATGTGGGACATCACAGTCATTGGCTTAAGCTTGGCAGCAACTCCATATGAGAGACAAAAAAGAGAGTGCAACAAGCTTTAAGGGATTAAGAGATATTTTTCTCTTTTGGAATAAATTCTCTTTTATGTGAGTTGAGCTTGGGTGTATTGGGGCATTTGAGTTTAAGTGGTTTTGTTTATACTACTCTTTGTACTCCACCTTTTGTTAATAAATTTCTCTTAGATCGTCTCCGCTAGTGGATGTAGGTTTTTTAAGCCGAACCACTTAAATCTTGGTGTCTTGTGTGACTAGTTATTTTCTATTATGCTATTTTTCTGCTTCATTGGTGATCCTATAATTATTTTATCTCAACATTTTGTTCTTACCAGATCAAATAATTCACATTCTTCCAACCAATCCTTATCAGATTTGTCAAAACAAAATCTCTATTAGAATCAAATTTGTCTGAAAATCCTACCCATCAACCTGTTCGGATCAAATTTGGAGGGTTCAGCAATAGCCCAGAGTTTCGTACTCCTATCAACAACAAATAACCAATAAATTCTGATCCATTAATTTCAAACCATATAGGTACTCACAGTTGGGTTCATAAATGGAGGTCGAGCACATAATGTAATCCCAGACTCTCTGAAGTTTGGGGGAAGTTTTAGGAGCTTGACAACTGAAGGTCTCTACTACATCCAGGAAAGGATCAAAGAGGTAAAACTTGCACTCATTGCTTGGCCTTTTATAATAGACGGTTATACAACCGAGATGATGTGACAGCAAAAATTAGTTTTTAAATTCACAAAAGCTCGTAAAAAGAAAAATTAAAGGTTAATTTTCGGTACCACATCATCTCAGTTGCATGAGAGTCATATAGCCGTCTACTGCATAGTATTTTACCAGGCAAAGAAGTATAGTAACTACAGTTGTTCCACATACAGGTGGTAGAGACACAAGCTGCCGTGCACGGATGTAGTGCCACGGTGGACTTCAAGGAGGAGACACCAATGCCTCATCCGGTGACGGTTAACGATGAAGCACTGTATGAACACGTGAAGAAGGTTGGTGAAATCATGCTCGGAAAACCCAATGTGCAGCTTTTCCCGGTGACCATGGGAGCGGAGGACTTCAGCTTTTTCTCACAGAAAACTGCTGCTGCAATTTTTGTGGTTGGGACAAAGAATGAAACCCTAAAATCAGATCAACACTTGCACTCTCCTTACTTTTTTATTGATGAAGAGGCTCTTCCAATAGGTGCAGCACTTCATGCTGCTGCGGCAATCTCATACTTGGATAACCATGCTGCTGAGACACACAAGAAACATGGGTTTGTTCGAAACGAAGAACTCTAAGAAACATCGATGTATCATGTATGAATAGGAAAAAACACTATAATAATCGCAGTAAGAAATGTGTTCTGTCAGGCTGCACAGAAAATAAACTATTGGGAAATCATAACGTTGCAAAAAAACAAATGGATATGAACAATTATAATAATGATAAAAGAAACAACAATAGCAGTGAGAAATGTGTCATCATTATATCACAAATCGCTGGATTGCAATCCTCTTCTTGACGAGGAATGATAGGTTTAGAAACAAATTTTACAAAAAAAATTTTACAAAATGTTTGAAAATGAGATAAATTCAACTTCTAAAAAATTCAATCATATACACCACATAAATTTTTTTTTTTATAAAATTTGTTTGTAAACCTGGCATTTTTTCTTAAGTAAATGAGTTAGAATGTCTGACTCTTCAACCCTAACCCAATAATTTTGAGATGGGCTTTTCAAAACAAAAAAAAAAAAAATTCTTTTGTTGCCCTCCTTTTGCCTCTCCTCTCTTCTCTTCTCTCTTTCTTTCTTTCTCTCTTATGAAGCATACACTCCTCCACATGAATTTGTAAAAATATGACCGTTTCAGAGCAAGAATCACATTGCATTGATTTGAGGTGAAAAATTGAACCTTGGCAATCAAAATGCCTCTGTGCTACGTCAGGGTGCAGAAACTTGCAGCTTTAGCATCAAAATAGAAGGCCTGTATCTCGGTTTTCTTTGCACATCAATAAATTAGGATTCTTGTTTAGATTCCATAATCTACAATTCCACGGTAAAAGGGAGCCAGGATTTTGAATTCTATAGAAAGAATTAATTCAAATAAATCCAATACCATTTCACGAAATGCAGCTCTAAATCTGCAAAACCATGGCATTGCATGAGAAGAGATACAAAAGAACCCAGCCTTCTGAACTAAATCCGACTGTAACCAGCGATTTTTCTAACTCCTCTTTCCCTCATTTTCTCCCTCACAAGGGAAACATCCAACCACCGGTCTGCTGCTGCATAGATGTTGGACAACAGCACATAATTACCAGAATTAAGGGGCTCAAGCTCAAGAAGGCGAGCTGCAATCACCTCCCCCAATTCAATATCACACTGTTCCTTACAGGCCCCAAGAAGTGCACCCCAGGCACCAGCATGTGGCTCCAAAGGCATTGTTTTTATAAGCTCATAAGCTGCTTTCAACCTTCCTGACCTGCTGAGAAGATCAACCATACAAGCATAATGATTAGGAGAGGGTACGATAGAGTACTCATTTTTCATGGATTCGAAGTAGTGCCAACCCTCCTCAACAAGCCCACCGTGACTACATGCTGTCAGGATGACCGTAAAGGCCACCTCATCCGGAACCAGCCCTTCGTTTAGCATCCTATCGAAAAGGACAACAGCCCGGTTCCCATGCCCATGATAGGACAACCCTTGTATCATGGAACAATACGAGATTAGGTCCTTCTGGGGCATCTCCTCAAACAACTTCGCCGCCCTCTCCATATTTCCACACTTCGCATTCATGTCAATAAGAGCTGCAGCAACATGAGGTTGACGAAGATCAATTGCGCTTCTGCTCAGATACGAATCAACCCATTTAGCCAAATCCAAACTACCCACTTGGGAACAAGCCGACATCAAGCTTACCAAAACAAACTCATCAGGCTTAACATCCCTCGATTCCATTTCAAGAAAAACTTTCACCGCCTCGTTAGGCTCACCATTCTGAGCATAACCCGATATCAAAGCTGACCACGCAACAATATCCCTAACAGGGACCTGCTCAAACAAGAACCTTGCGGACACCATGTCACCTGCCTTTGCATACCCATCAATCATCGTAGTATAAGAAACCGCATTCTTCTCGGGCATTTCATCAAATATCCTTTTAGCACCCTTCAAGTCACCCAGTCTCACAAGCCCACTAATAACTGCATTCCATGACACAATATTTCTCTGCGGCATAACGTCGAACAGTTCCTTCGCCTCCGCTAAATCCCCAACAGTAACATACCCAACAACCATAGCCGTCCAGGAAACAACATTTTTCTCAGTCATGTCATCGAAAACCTTACGAGCACACACAATCTCTCTACATTTCCCGTACAAGTCAATCAAACTCGTCCCGACGTAGGCATCCCCTTCAGCCCCATACCTCAACGCCGATCCATGAATGGCCCGCCCTAGCCTAACCTCACGCGCACTCGAACACACTTTTATCAGCGACGGATACGTGTACTTATCGGGCACACCCTCCTCTCTCTTCATGCGAATAAAGACAGAAACGGTGTCGCTGAGATGCGACTTTTCGCAGTAACCTTTGATGAGACAGTTCCAGAGAAAGGTATTGGGTCTGAGAACGCGGTTGAAGACGCTGGTGGAGTAGGAGAGGGTGGAAAGAGAGTTGCAGAGGGAGACGAAGAGGTTGACGACGAAGTGGTCTTGCTCGAGGCCTTTGCGGATGATGTGGGCGTGGAGTTGGTGGAGGTGGAGGGAGGTCTTGCAGGCTCTGATTAAGGTTGGGACTGAAGGGAGAGTGGTGGTGACGGTGGTGGGTTCGAGTTGGCGGAGGCTATTACTGAAGTAGGGAAAGGTAGAATAGCGGCGGAGAAGAGGCATGGAAGTGAAAGAGGCCGTGTTGGCATGGCTGTTAGATACAGGCCTTTTGCCGTTCCCTTTGTGCCTTCAGCTTTGTTTCAGGGTAAATTAAATTGGCCGGAGATAAAAAGGAGGAGAATCTGGTAATTGCGACATAAATTTGTAAAAAATTTATAATAAAAAATATAATACCCTTAACATCAGCGTTTTAGGGTAATCCTAAGATACAAATAGGTATAAAGATTATTTTAAGTAAAAATAAAAAATATATTTTTATCTCACAATTTTTTTTTAAAAATTTTTTTATGTCAAAAAATATCTCTAAGGCAGGGCTTTCCGGAGCTATTCTTGCAGAGTAAACTCCGTTCCGTGTACTGCACCCTTAGAAGTTTCCTTAAACAGAGCTGGTTAAATCACTGAGTGGCCCTAAGAGATTGTTTATACCCATGAGGTGTTAAACCTTGGACCTTGAAGGGACCAAACCTTAAGACCAAGGCCTTCACCACTTGAGCCAACCGGTCCAACCCCTTGGGGTGTTTGAGATTGCGATTTCACAATAATAATCTGAGTTTTTAAAGGCATTGCAATTTAAAAAGAACTTAATTTAAAATAATATGTAATAGTCAATACATTTGAGATTGCAATTTCACAAGAATAATTTACGTTTTAAAAGACATTATGATTTAAAAATATTTAATCTCAAATAATATGTAATAGTCGTGCGTTTGAGATCGTAATTTTACAAAGAATAATATGTTTTTTAAAGGCATTGCGATTGGCATTAGGCCCGATAAAACTCGTGTCCGAGTGAAGAGTCACAGAACGCGAGCGAGCATAAAGTCACGGAGCTTCCAAGACAAAAACACAAACAGATGGTGTTGTGGTCGTATCCACCCACGCCCAGACAGCTAGCCTTGACGGTCTGCTTCTTCGTCACCGGCGCATCACTCTTCGCCGTCGGAGTCCACCTGTCCTTCGCAAACATAGGCCCTCAACAAGCCCGTGCCAAGGCCCGTAGCGATGTCATCAAAGATCGCCTCAGGAAGATGCTCGATGATTAGCCTGAAAGAGCAAGCGCTTGTCCCTCAACAGCTTCTCCACGGTTTTCTATCTACTTTACTCGAATACCCAATTCCCGCATTTGCTTTTGGTGTTGAACTTCTTCGTCTTTGCATAACTTAAATTCCCCATATTCGATGAGAAGATATCTTTCGAGACCAACTGATTTTCCCTCTGTTTGCAAGCTTTTAGAAACATATAGATTCTAGGCTTAATTTCTTTCTCTGTTGTGTGTTTTGTGAAGAATGAACTCAATTTTGATGTAGCGAGACTGTCCCTGCAATTTGTTTGGGGGAAATGATATAAGCATTTTTACGTGAAAAGGGTGAGAGTTTTTTTAAGGATCGAGGAATGTGGTTTAGCATGAGAAAGGTAAAGTCTAACGTATAAGATATGTGAATTGTTGTCTTTTAAAAGAAAGAAAACATTATGAAGGCCAAGAAAATGTGGATTCAAACATCTCTAGAAAGGAATCCATAGTCCCAGCAAAAAAGGGTTGGGAGTTAATCCGCATTATACTAAAATGCAACCAAATGGGTATTTGGATTCATCCACATTCCCAAAAATCTTAAAAGAATACTTCGATCCAAATGCCCAATGAATGTTTATCAAAACTATGTTTCAATTTTGAAAACACTATCTTAATGTCTTTGTTTTTGGTTTGGATAAAGGTTTTTTTTTTATTTTTTTT
>NC_081549.1:2742451-2758386 GCF_901000735.1 Corylus avellana | reverse complement strand
GATTGTGATACGATCGAAAGATCGATCAAACTCTCTAGATTTTGTATCATCCCCCTGCATTAGTTTGATGGATCTAACTTTTTTGAATTGTGTCATATTGGTACACTATTCTGATAGAGGGTGATACGATTGAAGGATTGATCAAACTCTTTGAATTTTGTATCATCTGGGCGCACTAGTCTCAATCGTGATACGTTCGAAGAATCGATTGAACCCTTTCGATTTTGTATCATCTTGGTGCACTAGCCTGATCAATGTGATACAATCGAATCATCAATCAAACTCTTTGAATTTTGTATCATCCATTTGCACTATTCCAATTGATCGAACTCTTTAAATTTTGTTTTATCTCGGTGCACTCGTCCGATAGATCTTAATGTCGTATATGCACACAAATCTATTTTGTGTTGGATAATGACACGCCATGGTGGGCCTTTTTTTATTGGTTGCTATTACGTGGTGTCTTTTAGACATGTTTTGTCTCTTGTGAGAATGGTTCATCTTTTCCTTGGTCGTAGAATGCTCTACGGCTTCATAGTGAAGCATCCTTAAGTGTGAAGCACTTTGGCCTATTTTCTATATATATATATTGAAGCCTCACATTTCGTCATTGTGACACCCCACTCCAATGACATACAATATTGTTCATTTTTTATTCTTCCAAATTAAACTTTCCAGTAGGCCACTCATTCTAATACTTCTCTCACAGAAATATGCTTAATTGCGGAGTTCTGATGGGATCATGAACATCACAGCTTTAAAACGCATTGTTGTCATAAAAAATAAAAGTATACATATAAGCACATTTCCATCTATATATCCAGGCGATGTGGGACATCACAGTCATTGGCTTAAGCTTGGCAGCAACTCCATATGAGAGACAAAAAAGAGAGTGCAACAAGCTTTAAGGGATTAAGAGATATTTTTCTCTTTTGGAATAAATTCTCTTTTATGTGAGTTGAGCTTGGGTGTATTGGGGCATTTGAGTTTAAGTGGTTTTGTTTATACTACTCTTTGTACTCCACCTTTTGTTAATAAATTTCTCTTAGATCGTCTCCGCTAGTGGATGTAGGTTTTTTAAGCCGAACCACTTAAATCTTGGTGTCTTGTGTGACTAGTTATTTTCTATTATGCTATTTTTCTGCTTCATTGGTGATCCTATAATTATTTTATCTCAACATTTTGTTCTTACCAGATCAAATAATTCACATTCTTCCAACCAATCCTTATCAGATTTGTCAAAACAAAATCTCTATTAGAATCAAATTTGTCTGAAAATCCTACCCATCAACCTGTTCGGATCAAATTTGGAGGGTTCAGCAATAGCCCAGAGTTTCGTACTCCTATCAACAACAAATAACCAATAAATTCTGATCCATTAATTTCAAACCATATAGGTACTCACAGTTGGGTTCATAAATGGAGGTCGAGCACATAATGTAATCCCAGACTCTCTGAAGTTTGGGGGAAGTTTTAGGAGCTTGACAACTGAAGGTCTCTACTACATCCAGGAAAGGATCAAAGAGGTAAAACTTGCACTCATTGCTTGGCCTTTTATAATAGACGGTTATACAACCGAGATGATGTGACAGCAAAAATTAGTTTTTAAATTCACAAAAGCTCGTAAAAAGAAAAATTAAAGGTTAATTTTCGGTACCACATCATCTCAGTTGCATGAGAGTCATATAGCCGTCTACTGCATAGTATTTTACCAGGCAAAGAAGTATAGTAACTACAGTTGTTCCACATACAGGTGGTAGAGACACAAGCTGCCGTGCACGGATGTAGTGCCACGGTGGACTTCAAGGAGGAGACACCAATGCCTCATCCGGTGACGGTTAACGATGAAGCACTGTATGAACACGTGAAGAAGGTTGGTGAAATCATGCTCGGAAAACCCAATGTGCAGCTTTTCCCGGTGACCATGGGAGCGGAGGACTTCAGCTTTTTCTCACAGAAAACTGCTGCTGCAATTTTTGTGGTTGGGACAAAGAATGAAACCCTAAAATCAGATCAACACTTGCACTCTCCTTACTTTTTTATTGATGAAGAGGCTCTTCCAATAGGTGCAGCACTTCATGCTGCTGCGGCAATCTCATACTTGGATAACCATGCTGCTGAGACACACAAGAAACATGGGTTTGTTCGAAACGAAGAACTCTAAGAAACATCGATGTATCATGTATGAATAGGAAAAAACACTATAATAATCGCAGTAAGAAATGTGTTCTGTCAGGCTGCACAGAAAATAAACTATTGGGAAATCATAACGTTGCAAAAAAACAAATGGATATGAACAATTATAATAATGATAAAAGAAACAACAATAGCAGTGAGAAATGTGTCATCATTATATCACAAATCGCTGGATTGCAATCCTCTTCTTGACGAGGAATGATAAGTTTAGAAACAAATTTTACAAAAAAAATTTTACAAAATGATTGAAAATGAGATAAATTCAACTTCTAAAAAATTCAATCATATACACCACATAAAATTTTTTTTTTATAAAATTTGTTTGTAAACCTGGCATTTTTTCTTAAGTAAATGAGTTAGAATGTCAGACTCTTCAACCCTAACCCAATAATTTTGAGATGGGCTTTTCAAAACAAAAAAAAAAAAAATTCTTTTGTTGCCCTCCTTTTGCCTCTCCTCTCTTCTCTTCTCTCTTTCTTTCTTTCTCTCTTATGAAGCATACACTCCTCCACATGAATTTGTAAAAATATGACCGTTTCAGAGCAAGAATCACATTGCATTGATTTGAGGTGAAAAATTGAACCTTGGCAATCAAAATGCCTCTGTGCTACGTCAGGGTGCAGAAACTTGCAGCTTTAGCATCAAAATAGAAGGCCTGTATCTCGGTTTTCTTTGCACATCAATAAATTAGGATTCTTGTTTAGATTCCATAATCTACAATTCCACGGTAAAAGGGAGCCAGGATTTTGAATTCTATAGAAAGAATTAATTCAAATAAATCCAATACCATTTCACGAAATGCAGCTCTAAATCTGCAAAACCATGGCATTGCATGAGAAGAGATACAAAAGAACCCAGCCTTCTGAACTAAATCCGACTGTAACCAGCGATTTTTCTAACTCCTCTTTCCCTCATTTTCTCCCTCACAAGGGAAACATCCAACCACCGGTCTGCTGCTGCATAGATGTTGGACAACAGCACATAATTACCAGAATTAAGGGGCTCAAGCTCAAGAAGGCGAGCTGCAATCACCTCCCCCAATTCAATATCACACTGTTCCTTACAGGCCCCAAGAAGTGCACCCCAGGCACCAGCATGTGGCTCCAAAGGCATTGTTTTTATAAGCTCATAAGCTGCTTTCAACCTTCCTGACCTGCTGAGAAGATCAACCATACAAGCATAATGATTAGGAGAGGGTACGATAGAGTACTCATTTTTCATGGATTCGAAGTAGTGCCAACCCTCCTCAACAAGCCCACCGTGACTACATGCTGTCAGGATGACCGTAAAGGCCACCTCATCCGGAACCAGCCCTTCGTTTAGCATCCTATCGAAAAGGACAACAGCCCGGTTCCCATGCCCATGATAGGACAACCCTTGTATCATGGAACAATACGAGATTAGGTCCTTCTGGGGCATCTCCTCAAACAACTTCGCCGCCCTCTCCATATTTCCACACTTCGCATTCATGTCAATAAGAGCTGCAGCAACATGAGGTTGACGAAGATCAATTGCGCTTCTGCTCAGATACGAATCAACCCATTTAGCCAAATCCAAACTACCCACTTGGGAACAAGCCGACATCAAGCTTACCAAAACAAACTCATCAGGCTTAACATCCCTCGATTCCATTTCAAGAAAAACTTTCACCGCCTCGTTAGGCTCACCATTCTGAGCATAACCCGATATCAAAGCTGACCACGCAACAATATCCCTAACAGGGACCTGCTCAAACAAGAACCTTGCGGACACCATGTCACCTGCCTTTGCATACCCATCAATCATCGTAGTATAAGAAACCGCATTCTTCTCGGGCATTTCATCAAATATCCTTTTAGCACCCTTCAAGTCACCCAGTCTCACAAGCCCACTAATAACTGCATTCCATGACACAATATTTCTCTGCGGCATAACGTCGAACAGTTCCTTCGCCTCCGCTAAATCCCCAACAGTAACATACCCAACAACCATAGCCGTCCAGGAAACAACATTTTTCTCAGTCATGTCATCGAAAACCTTACGAGCACACACAATCTCTCTACATTTCCCGTACAAGTCAATCAAACTCGTCCCGACGTAGGCATCCCCTTCAGCCCCATACCTCAACGCCGATCCATGAATGGCCCGCCCTAGCCTAACCTCACGCGCACTCGAACACACTTTTATCAGCGACGGATACGTGTACTTATCGGGCACACCCTCCTCTCTCTTCATGCGAATAAAGACAGAAACGGTGTCGCTGAGATGCGACTTTTCGCAGTAACCTTTGATGAGACAGTTCCAGAGAAAGGTATTGGGTCTGAGAACGCGGTTGAAGACGCTGGTGGAGTAGGAGAGGGTGGAAAGAGAGTTGCAGAGGGAGACGAAGAGGTTGACGACGAAGTGGTCTTGCTCGAGGCCTTTGCGGATGATGTGGGCGTGGAGTTGGTGGAGGTGGAGGGAGGTCTTGCAGGCTCTGATTAAGGTTGGGACTGAAGGGAGAGTGGTGGTGACGGTGGTGGGTTCGAGTTGGCGGAGGCTATTATTGAAGTAGGGAAAGGTAGAATAGCGGCGGAGAAGAGGCATGGAAGTGAAAGAGGCCGTGTTGGCATGGCTGTTAGATACAGGGCCTTTTGCCGTTCCCTTTGTGCCTTCGGCTTTGTTTCAGGGTAAATTAAATTGGCCGGAGATAAAAAGGAGGAGAATCTGGTAATTGCGACATAAATTCTCACATAAATTTGTAAAAAAATTATAATAAAAAATATAATACCCTTAACATCAGCGTTTTAGGGTAATCCTAAGATACAAATAGGTATAAAGATTATTTTAAGTAAAAATAAAAATATATATTTTTATCTCACAATTTTTTTATTTTTTTTTTATGTCAAAAAATATCTCTAAGGCAGGGCTTTTCGGAGCTATCCTTGCAGAGTAAACTCCATTCCGTGTAACGCACCCTTAGAAGTTTCCTTAAACAGAGCTGGTTAAATCACTGGGTGGCCCTAAGAGATTGTTTACACCCATGAGGTGTTAAACCTTGGACCTTGAAGGGATCAAACCTTAAGACCAAGGTCTTTACCACTTGGGCCAACCGGTCCAACCCCTTGCAGAGTAAATTCCGTTTCATGTATCGCACCCTTAGAAGTTTCCTTAAACAGAGCTGGTTAAATCACTGGGTGGCCCTAAGAGATTGTTTATACCCATGAGGTGTTAAACCTTGGACCTTGAAGGAACCAAACCTTAAGACCAAGGCCTTCACCACTTGGGCCAACCGGTCCAACCCCTTGAGACGTTTGAGATTGTGATTTCACAATAATAATCTGAGTTTTTAAAGGCATTGCGATTTAAAAAGAACTTAATCTAAAATAATATGTAATAGTCAGTGCATTTGAGATTGCAAATTCACAAGAATAATTTACGTTTTAAAAGACATTATGATTTAAAAATATTTAATCTAAAATAATATGTAATAGTCGTGCGTTTGAGATCGTAATTTTACAAGAATAATATGTTTTTTAAAGGCATTGCGATTGGCATTAGGCCCGATAAAACTCGTGTCCGAGTGAAGAGTCACAGAACGCGAGCGAGAATAAAGTCACGGAGCTTTCAAGACAAAAACACAAACAGATGGTGTTGTGGTCGTACCCACCCACGCCCAGACAGCTAGCCTTGACGGTCTGCTTCTTCGTCACCGGCGCATCACTCTTCGCCGTCGGAGTCCACCTGTCCTTCGCAAACATAGGCCCTCAACAAGCCCGTGCCAAGGCCCGTAGCGATGTCATCAAAGATCGCCTCAGGAAGATGCTCGATGATTAGCCTGAAAGAGCAAGCGCTTGTCCCTCAACAGCTTCTCCACGGTTTTCTATCTACTTTACTCGAATACCCAATTCCCGCATTTGCTTTTGGTGTTGAACTTCTTCGTCTTTGCATAACTTAAATTCCCCATATTCGATGAGAAGATATCTTTCGAGACCAACTGATTTTCCCTCTGTTTGCAAGCTTTTAGAAACATATAGATTCTAGGCTTAATTTCTTTCTCTGTTGTGTGTTTTGTGAAGAATGAACTCAATTTTGATGTAGCGAGACTGTCCCTGCAATTTGTTTGGGGGAAATGATATAAGCATTTTTACGTGAAAAGGGTGAGAGTTTTTTTAAGGATCGAGGAATGTGGTTTAGCATGAGAAAGGTAAAGTCTAACGTATAAGATATGTGAATTGTTGTCTTTTAAAAGAAAGAAAACATTATGAAGGCCAAGAAAATGTGGATTCAAACATCTCTAGAAAGGAATCCATAGTCCCAGCAAAAAAGGGTTGGGAGTTAATCCGCATTATACTAAAATGCAACCAAATGGGTATTTGGATTCATCCACATTCCCAAAAATCTTAAAAGAATACTTCGATCCAAATGCCCAATGAATGTTTATCAAAACTATGTTTCAATTTTGAAAACACTATCTTAATGTCTTTGTTTTTGGTTTGGATAAAGGTTTTTTTTTTATTTTTTTTTAAAAAAAAGAAATTATGGAAAGAAATTCTTTTAACATAGTTTATTATACTCACATTCGTATTTAAAATATGTGATTTTTACATTACATACGAACACTTTCTAAAAGTGCATGCAAGACTTGTAAGCTCTATTGAAAATATATGTAAAAATTGTATATTTTAAAGATATGCATCAATTTAATAAAAAAATTAAGCTGTGCTTAGCAAAGGAGTGGCCGAACCAGACCTAAAAATCTAAAAAATTCTTTTCAAAATCAATCATAATATTCTTACTTTTTACATCACCTCAATCACTTTTTTTATTATTTAACTAAAAAAATTACTACAAAATAAATTTTTTTACTATTTTATATAAAATATTCTTACTTTTTTTCTTATATCAATCAAATCACACTTCAGTCTACTTCATTTTTCATGCCATTTGCCAAACACACCCTTAGTGAGCTTTTAGAAACTTTGCCAAATGAAATTTTCCTAAATTGATTTTTTTTTTATTAAAAAAAAAAAGAAAAAAGAAAAAAACAACTAGACGAAGATCCCATTATTAGTTTATTACCTTTCCAAGTCTCTGCTCTCTTTTTGGGCAAGGCACAGTAACCAGCAAGGCAGCAACCATACATGGGCAAAAATCACAGATTCATAGACACACAAAACAAAAGTGGCAAATAATGGAGGTGCAAGCCCAAGAACCACACCAAGAAGGACAAGAGAAACAGCTGAAGCGGCGGCGTGTCACCGTAGACCGACACACCAAGGTGGACGGGCGACACAGGCGGGTCCGGATACCGGTGAACTGCTGCCCCGGTATCTTCCGGCTGACGGAGGAGCTGGGTCACCGCTCCGACGGCCAGACCATCCAGTGGCTCCTCAGTCAGGTCCGTCCGGACCTCGTCCTCCCGGGGTCGTCCCAGGCTCGCCTGGCTCGCAACTCGGCCTGCACGCCCTCACCCACTTGCGCGACCAGGGTACAGGAAGATGGTTTGGACCAGAAGGCAGTGGCTCTTCCTAACCCAAGGCCCACGGTCAGGGCCACTGTGGTTCAGGCTTCTACGGTGTTCTACGATACCCCAGCAACGTTGGGTAAGTGAGTCCGTCTTACCCATTTCTGATGTTTTTGTTTGGTTGACTGGAAAGTGTGGGAAGAGGAATGAAACTTATGTTGTATTTAATCCCATAAAAGAAGGTTAGGTTTATGTCTCAAGAATTTCTATTTTCAGTATGTGGGACCAAAGTGGCCCGGCCCCTCTTCTCTTAACTCACTAAAAAGGGGGGTGGTTGTTTTGGATTTGGTGATTGTGAAAGAAAAGATTCTGGTTTTTGGATGTCCCATGCAATCTGGTGTGGGTTCAGGTCCTTGCATTTAGTACATTTCCCACATGCGGAAGATTTTAACTCATAACCTACTGGAACATATCAAGAAAAAAGGAATTTAGGAAGATTATAAAGTAAATACTGTTAACCATTCTTCAGGGTGATTTAGGGGAATCATTTTGATTGTGTGTCATGAAATTGGCCTTTTTTTTTTTCTTGAGAAAATTAGATGATTCAAGTAGGAAGCACGGGGAAAAGAATGTTAGTTTTGTTTAATTTACGGTGCGTACCATTGATGTTTGGTAGTTGAACTATGAGATTACAAAATGGATATCTGAATTACCAATACCATTATTTTCAGTTTTAGAAATGTACCCTTGATGTTTCTGGTACACAAGCAGTTGGAAATATCTCTAGCCTTATTATTTATGTCCTGATTGTGGGGTTTTCCTTATTTACTTTGCCCTCAAGGGGACTATTTGTTCATATTTTTATCATAACAATGATTTTGTAAGTGTTGGAGATAATTTTTATGCTTTACTTTATAGTGCCTTTAAGAGTTTAGTTATGTATGGTTTCTGTGCTTGTTGTCATTAAATCCTTTCCTGAAATTGTTAGCAGATAAGGCAGAGAGATTGATTGCTGGTGCTGCTGCATATGGCTCTCAACTAGTTGTGTTTCCAGAAGCATTTGTTGGTGGTTATCCACATGGAGTGATGTTTGAGGGTTTTGTAGAAACCCATCTAACCTCTGAAAACAAGGAGTTCCAAAAGTATTTGGCCTCCGCTATTGATGTGCCAGGTACAAACCCTTTCCATTAAAATGAAGTTGCTGCCTCTTGCACAAACTTTACATGCCAAATATATCTGAAATATGTGATACTTGGTGTCAATGTCAGAAGTGCAGACACTAAATTACCATGTGTAGATGTGCTTGAGCATGTGTTCTGGCTGCTAACTCCTGCAAAATTGTAGGTTTATAATACACAAACCTCGTAGGGACTTTCTCCACCATGTTTGTTCATTTGTTTCTGCCATATGATGTACTTTGCCATCCTAATCGAAAAGAAGAAAAGAAATGATATATTTTGCCATATAAAAGTCAACATCTCTCTCTCTTACATTAGTTTTACATCTACCTAAAAAGAAGTAGCAGTAGTTGCTAATTGCTAATCAAGGCTTAACAACTTTATGCCTAGTACATATTTCGAGCTTTAAGCTTTACACACTGTATTATTTCATTTTGTAACCCATGGAACCAACTATCAAGTGTAATTCTATTCCTCTTGCAGTGAAAAACCCATGGAACCGACTATCAAATCTAATTCTATTCTTCTTGCAGTGAAATTTATGTTGGATATTTGTTTAAACAGGACCTGAAGTTGACAGACTTGCTGAAATCTCGGGTAGATATAAAGTTCACTTGGTGATGGGAGTAGTTGAAAGAGTTGGATCTTCGCTCTTTAGCGCCATTCTGTTTTTTGATTCTCTGGGCCGTTTTCTTGGAAAACATCGAAAGCTAATGCCAATGGAATCAGAATGTGCAGTGTGGTGGCCAGGAGATAAATCATTACTGCCTGTATATGAGTCTCCAATCGGGAAAATAGGTGGCCTTATCTGCTGGGATAATAGAATGCCTTCTCTAAGAACTGAATTGTATGCAAAAGGTATTCCTTTTGTCATTGATACTTACTGTTTTCATGGCTTTTAAAAGATCTCCCTAGTGTTATATGATGTTGTCTCTGTTGTCATTTGTATCGACCATTATCATTATGCAATACGAAGAACTGGATTTTGTGTGTATGCAAGCACTCATGCTGTTATCTATAAGTAATTTAGGGTTAAGTGCGCTTTGGTCCTAAAGTTTCCATGTTGTCCCTGTTTTTTCAATTGCAACAATGTTACAAACAAACTTTTGCTACTGTTTTAATGCTGTTGGTTGAAATAGCACCCTAATCCATATGGCATTGCATTTGCTAGATAGCCACTTGCGATATTTCTTCAAATTTGTTGCTAACATGGCACCCACAACCCAGTCTCCGATCTTACTTAGATATCATATTAGCTTAAGTGTTGATAACTTTAGTCAAACTCCTCATCAATTGGTAGAAAAATCATGTTAGGTTGCTGTTATATATATGTATGTGTACGTTAGTCTTGTGGTTAATAAATTTGTTATTCTTGGAGGCAACACCACTTGGTCAAGAAACTAGTACTTATGGTATTGAACAACCTTGTTTAAAGGAAAACTGTGTTGAAATTGACTTGGAAAATCTTCTCACGGATGTTGGCTACTGATTAAAATTTTAGACTGGCTTTCAAATGAATATAATAATTTTTTTTTAATAAGTAATTGGCCCCAACAGATGGGGGAAGGGGAGATTCGAAGTACTACTTCATAAGGTATGGTCCTCAACTGATTGAGCTATCCCGTGAATTGGATAAAGTTGGAAAAGCATACCCGTAAATATTATGACAATGTCAAGCAATGTATTCCAAAGCTTCATTACAGACTATGGTTCTTCAATCTTTTGTTTTAATCATTCTGCCCCTATATGTAGGCATTGAAATATATTGTGCACCTACGGCCGAAGCGAGGGAGATATGGCGGTCATCAATGAGCCACATTGCTCTAGAAGGTAGCTGCTTTGTTCTATCTGCCAACCAATTCTGTAGAAGAAAAGATTATCTTCTGTCACCAGAAGGTGTTTCTGGAGGTTCAGATGGTGATATCTCCGATGATACAATCATATGCGCTGGAGGTAGTGTTATTATATCACCATCAGGGACCATTCTGGCAGGACCTAATTACCAAGGGGAATCCCTCATCTCAGCTGATCTAGGTAGGATTTTATATCTCTGCTTTACTGCTAACAATTTGGAACTGTCCAAATCTGAAAATTTAAGCTTTTTTCTTTTGGTGGAAGATAGATTTGACCAAAGTAGTCTCCCAAATCTGAAAAAATTATTTTCACTATTTGATGTTCCAGATCTTGGAGAGATTACTCAAGCAAAGCTAGATTTTAGAGGAATTGGGCATCGTCTGGGACCAGACTCTGTCAATCAGACTGCAGATAGACTTGATCCGATTTTCTTAACAACTGCTGTGAAAACCGAGGTTCCTGATGAGCTGTGATGGTGACTTAGCTGTGTTATGTTTGAGTTTTGAGTCTTCTTGGCACCAAATTAGGGTTTGTATTATCTTATCTGTAGTGTTTAGATGTACAGAGATTAGGCAGTGGGGTAAATATGTCAAATACATTTGTAGAAATCAAACATTTTTGAGTAGATGCTTCTTGGGCAATTTTGGTGGTCAGAGTGCCCAGGGTCAGAGTTTGATGAATATGTTAGTCCTGGAATATTTGCGATTTTATCTATGAAATTCCATACATCAAACGTGCTATTTTTGTGTATGTAATTTTTATTCATCCACTGGCCACCCCAAGGTAGCCACGTGGTCTTTTTTTTTTTATTATTATTTTATTATTTTATTACGAGTAAGGCTCTACATTTGTTTCAGATTTCTCAGAATAAGTGTTTCAGATTTCAAAATTATAGGAGTTTTTTTATTTTTTATTTTTTAAAAAAAATATATTGCCCCAACATAATTTCCTGGTAACTTTGTGGCCTTGGGCAGAATAATTCCAAAAAAGTCAGATATAGATGCCCTTCAAGGGGCCGAAAGAAAAGGTACAAATAAGGAAATACATAGCACTTGAAGAGGAGAAACTTCGCTTAATTAGTACAACTTTCTACAAAAAAGAGCTATAGACAGTGGACATAAATATTCCTACCAACGGAAAACATTCTAATGCAAATTGAGTTGCCATGAGGGATAGCAAGCCTCCATCATCATCAAGCCAAGCGGCTTTGGAAAATGCATGTACCGCATTCTCACCGCCTGGATTTTCTTGCATTGTGGCTTTCACCTCTGGCTTCTCCTAGCCTTGACTTAGGACCATTACCCAGCACCATTGCAGGTGGTCTCTCCTGAGCTGCGTTGACAAGATCACGGGAAGGCCAGGGCGGTGCCGGCCCCCCCATTTGCCGTGTTGGACTAGCATAAACTCTGGGGGAGCCCATACCCATACCAGAGCTAGACAACATTTGGTCCCTCAGACCCTTCACTGATTTATACCCCTGCAGTTCATCCCCATACCCTTTTCCTTGAGCTTGCCTTTCCAGTTCCAAGAATCTCCCCCAGTCTGACCTATCCGAGTTATGATGAAGTTCAACTCCATCGGATATACTTCTTTGCAGAGAAGTGCTTCTCCTTGGTGCTCTTCCGGAGGTAGACTTCCTTCCTTTGATTTCTTCTTCGTCGATTTGAACCATTCTCGGATCACGACCAAACCCCGAAGAATGAATCCACTTATAGCTCTTGTTATGGTTGTCCATATTCAATTCTATTGAATGAAGATCACTTTCAGCAGCCGAGTCGTCTTCTTCAAACTCTTCTCCATCTTCTACTTCTCCTCCATCCTCTTCCTTCTCTTCGCTCGGATGGGAACTGAAGCGAGCTCTACTTAACAACGCAGCAATGTCTTTATCATTGGGATGACTCACAGAACTCCGTCCCCCTCTTTCTACCAATCTCTTGGTCCCCAGAAAAGCTTCAAGCTGATTCCTCAATTTATCAACAGCTGCATTTTTCTCCTCAGCCTGATGCTTTGCCTCCGAGAGCTTCATCTGAGCTCTCTCCTCATGCAAAGCATTGGCCAACTGCATCATCCCCCTTTCCTCCTCAACCTCTTTCCGAATTTTCACAGACTCTCTCTTCAGCTCCTCCACTTGGGCTTCATCTTCGCCAACATCCCTTGCTAATTCGTCGCACACTTGCTCCACTATCTCTCTTGCTCTCTTTTCACTCTCAAGCTCTTTCACCGCCTTAACAAGAGTCGTCTTTGTCTCCGCCAGCTCTCTCCCGAGCTTCTTGTTCAAGCTCTCCAACCGCCTCCTCAGCTTCCTCTCCACCTCAAGCTCTCCCGCAACGGACTCAACGGCAGCCTCAACAGCTTCCTGTCCTTTGCTCTTCCACGCTGCCTTCTCCTCCGCAAAACACTTGATCAAATAGTTGATCTCGCTCTGGTCCGAGCGCTGCTCTTGGATAAGCTGATTGACCTGCAAGCGAGCCCTCTCCAGCTCTGCATGTAAGGCAGAGATCAGGGACATGCTCGTCGAAGGCCGATCCTCCTGACCCCACACACGGTTGATAATCTTGAGTAGCTCTTTGGATGTGGTTAGAGCATTACTCACATCTTTCAACCGCGTCTTCCCTCCGACTGTCGATCCACTGGGAGTCTGCGCTCGAGATCTGCTACTCTCAATCTGCATCAAAATCAAATAACAGATATATGTAAATCAAAAATTCCTCTTGCATGAAATGAATACAAATCAGTATTGAAAATGCTAGCTCATCTATGCTATAAATAATCACAATTGAGGCTCTCTGTGAGATTCTGTAAACCAGTTTCAGCCAAATACAAATCAATGTAGGACTTTTGCAATACGATCATGTTTTAGGTGAATGAATTATCAGCTATCAAAAAAAAATTGAAGTAAATTTGATACTTCATATATACCTCCATTAAACTGGCATTGCTTAGAGCGTCAATAGGTCCGACATGGTGGTGGTCCGTCAGCCTAAGCCTCTGAGATATGGAAACGGACGGCGTTCCTCTCCGGCGACTACCTGTTCCCGACCGATCCATCCTCTGCAAAAAACGACAGCGTTTTACAACCATTTCCTCAACCAAGTAAAAAATTAGCAAGATCGCGAAATTCAGCAAATACGGACCTCCGAAACGGGACTGTGCGACGGATCGGACAAATGCGGCGGCAAAGAGCCGGAGTGCACGGACCTGGCCATCCTCTCTCTGGCTCTGAGCCGCCTCTCGTCGGCGCGTTCCTTCACGCTCGGCGACGGCATCTCGTTCATCTCCCACAGCGTCGCCGCCAGCTTCCTCGCCGACACCGGCGCCTGCGCCGGCTTCGTTCTAGCGCCATGACCAGGGTACTTGGGCGACTCCACGGCCCTGCACAATGCGGAAGACGACGCGGGAGACCGCGACGAACCCATCAGCCTCCAAGTAGGCACAGGCGTGCTCGATCCGCCCCTCTTGCCGCCCACCAGTATGGCCCTCTTGAACCTGTAGTTCTGGATTATCGACGAGGAGGACGACGCCGATGATGTGCACCCTCGCTTTCTGATCTTCCCGGGGATCATCAAGTCCATCCCCCCCCGGTTCTGCCTTGGCATTATCAGTCGAAAGTTGTAGAACCTAGATCCACAACCTCATGAATTTTGGATTTCTGCGAAATGGAGTGGATCTGGAGAGATTTGTGGGAGTGAGTGAGACTGAGAGGAAAGCAAATCATAGCCTTGTAAGAGCTTTTTGATGACCTCCACTGCTTCTATTTTACTACTACTCGTAGATTTCTGATCGCTACAGACTGTATGCTGGTACAAGGGCGTCTAAAGTGACTACACAGAAAGAGAAGGAGGAGCAATCGGATGCGGCCGGGATCGTAAGACTGATCACGTGGCGGTCAAACGACTCTTGTGATTGGGTGTTGCTGGGACCAATCCTGTGGTCCCGGTATATTAGCGAAGCTTAGATGGACTTTTGACTGGGGGCTATAAATTCAAATCGGGTTAAATTAGGACAAGTTTGATTGAGAATCTCAGCATATGACATACATTTAGCCAAGTTAATCAAATCGGACTTACTTTTTTTTTTTTCTTTCTTTTTTGGGCAAAAACAAAGAAAAATGGTAAGGGAGGTAAAAATGAATGTCATATGAATTAGTTATCAATATGATAAAATTACTTACGTAATAAGTAATAAGTGTAATGTGAATTATCACATGGTATTCCACAATTTTAATTGCAAACATAATAATTGGCACGTAGGCTGGGACATCAAATTATTTTAAAAAAAAAAAAATTATATTTAGTCATCCCTAACTACTATTCTATATGATATTTCTCTAATGTTTCAATTTTTACAATGTTTTCATGACTTACTATTGGAGTTGCAATGTCCGCATTAATCTTTCCAAAATAACAAAAGGGCCTTCAATCTACCATTCTATTGAATTTTTGCCTTTTTTTTTTCTTTAATAATTATTTACTTTCTTTTAATAATTTTTATGAATTTGTTGCTTTGTTTTTTTTTTTTTTTTTTGTTATTTTGAGTGCAGAATGAGGCATTACAACCCCAATAGCAAATTCAAGAGACATTGCCAAATTTAAAATATTACAAATAAGGTGATAGCTATAGTTTTCCCATTAAATTTTGCTAACAATTGTTTTATTAAAAAGAGAAATCAAAAGTTCAGGAGATGGGATTTGATTCAAAGCCAAATTCAAAACACATATTCTTCAAGATCAAATGAGAATGAACTTACAGGATTACTAGCCTCATTGGGTCTGGGATTCGGCTTACATGCTATTATTAAAGTAGCAACATGTATGTTGTAGTTTAATCAACGGTCAAAATTGAATTTCTCAAAATCTCTCTTCATTTTTTCTCTCCTATTAAAAGCTTCTAAAAGTAAATCAACTTTAAAATTCAATTTTGATCGTTGATTAAATTACAGCGTACACGTTGTTATTTTAGATTTAATAACAGCATATAAGCCAGATCCTTGGGTCTGATTCTTCACCAATTATTTATGATCATTGGTTATTTAAGGGTCCCATTAAGCTCATGGGGAATATACCTGCTTCAATTACTTATCATATTAAAAATTGTAATTCTATGACTTTAACTTCTTTTATATATGTATATATTTTATTTTTTCTTTGAGCCTCCTCAATTTTGATTGTTGCTGAAGCAAAGTCTCAGCTGTTAAACTAGGGTGGCAATTTGAATTTGTTCGAGTGTTGGAGTATGGGTATAAAACCATATAAGTTAATCCAAACTCGATTAATTTAATAAAA
>NC_081549.1:2687136-2742431 GCF_901000735.1 Corylus avellana | reverse complement strand
AAAAAAAAAAAAATCAACTTTAAGATTTAATTTTGATCGTTGATTAAATTACAGCGTACATGCTGTTATTTTAGATTTAATAACAGCATATAAGCTAGATCCTTGAGTCTGATTCTTCACCAATTATTTATGATCATTGGTTATTTAAGGGTCCCATTAAGCTCATGGGGAATATACCTGCTTCAATTACATATCATCATATTAAAAATTGTAATTCTATGACTTTAACTTCTTTTATATATGTATATATTTTATTTTTTCTTTGAGCCTCCTCAATTTTGATTGTTGCTGAAGCAAAGTCTCGGCTGTTAAACTAGGGTGGCAATTTATGTTCGAGTGTCAGAGTATATGGGTATAAGACCATATAAATTAATCCAAACTCGATTAATTTAATAAAACGGGTTAGACTCCTGAACTTTAACCGGCTAATTTTGTGTTGGGTTCGTTTGAGGCTCGTGAGTCTTGTAAGAGGTTGCCAACCAATAACGGAGAGAGGGGGAACCGTAAGCCATCTCCCCCAAAAAAAGAGTTAAGTTTTGATTTTAGTCATTTCCCCACCCTTATTTTTAAATTTTTTGACCCTATTATTAATTTTTTTGGGCCATACCCATTAAGTTATTTTTTTATTTTTTTGCCCTCACTTTCAATGCCCACCTTTTGTACCCTAGTCTTTAGTTCATAAAAAACAACTAAAATATATTTTTTTAATTAAACAAAAAGAAAAAGGCTGGACCCCTTCCATAATAAAATTTCTCAGTTCTGTTCATGTTGCCAACTATATTATCGCATATTGGGTTCAGATTATACTGAGGCATAAAATAAGATAAATGGTTATGAAAGACTATTATAAAAGGTAGTAGATATCATGTAAAAATAGATTTTTCATCTCCTTCCACTCAATCCCATCTTACTTTTCTTGTTAACTATTTCTTATTCATGCTAACTTAAACATCAAAACTATCTCTGGCTTATCTTAACAAACTTTTTTTTTAAATTTTTCTCTCCCTACATATATTTCGGATCATTACCTCGACATAACATAAACCTGACATAATATATTATATACATAGAGAGAGATTGGAGGTAGGAAAAGGTGGGTGACATTATAGACTAGTGGATGAACATCGAGGTTCGATCAGCCCGTATTCTAAGCCCCAAGAAGATATATTATGGTCAAAGTGACATCTTGAATCCATATTTTATGCTTGATTTTGATTTTATACGGGGATTGGGCGTTTTTTAAGCTTGAAAAAAATAATATTCACCGCTGAAAGTGTAGTTAAAACTGTTAGAGTATATTTGAATAACTCTAAAATTAGGGATTTGATGAAGATTAAATTAGCCTAATTTCCTATGATTAACTTTAAGCTCATTCAAATATACTCTAATAAAAACTCAATTGAATATTTGCTGTGTCTTTTTTAAACTTTTATAATTGCAATATCACCCATATGAGTTGTGGGTCAGTATGCCATGTTCTATGTTATTATGCTATATATATAGTTTTGAGGAGATTACAAAGTTTAGAAAAGTCTTTCATGTGAGATTAAAATATAACATAGTGTAACTATCATGATTTGATGTTAGAAATCATGTTTTTATTTCACCATTATACCACCATGTTGGTGTGGCGATTATGTCATGCTGGAGTATAATTTCTAGCATTATTAGAAAACAAAATAGTTTATTTTAGGTGACACGTGCACGCGAAAGGAACACTTGGTGACAAGGTTTAATATGCACCACATTTGATTCCATCTGATTTTCACCCTTATTTAATGGAACAAAATTCTCTCCATTTCAAATGAACGGAATAATATCCAATTAGTTATAATTGAGTGATATTTTTGTCTTTTCACTTTTTTAGGGACAAAAATACTCCTCCACTCTAACTAACTAGATATTATCCAATTAATTTGAAATGGAGAGCATCCTAATTCTTATTTTCAATTGGTTGAAGTGTCACTATCTATATCTATATGAGTCATTATATATATATATATATATATATATATATATATAAAAAGACGGATGGATGCGATCTGATCATTCTCATTCAATGATGGAAAGAAGAAATAAGAGTGAAATGTTTCACATTATTCTTAAAAATTAGGAGACATAATTCCATATAGGCAAGGACACACACGGCGACTTTCTCAAGAGACACAGAGGAGCCAGCTGCCCACGAGCAGTTTTTGAGCACCACTTCCTTCTAATTATAGTCAATAGTCTAGTAAGAAGGCTAAACAAATTTCAGCCAAAACCAACCTCCATGGCTTTATCCATAGATCAGATGTTGTTTACTTTTTGAGATTCCCTCTCTATCTCTCTCTGTGTCTCTCCCTCTCTCTCTTGCCATTTTCTCTGCAGACTGCAGAAAATAGAACCCAGAAAGACAAGGAAATTAAATGGCTGCCGGGTTCTTACTTGTTTGGTTTTCTTTCTTCACTTTGTTGTCTTCTACAGTCTCAGTTGCAGAATTTGCTCCTAAATTTCCTTCTTCAATAATTCGGCCGGAGCAGCTCTTGGTTTCTACCAAAAACCAGCTTTACAAAACAAACTACTTCACCCAAACACTTGACCACTTCAATTTCAATCCCCAGAGCTACCAAACCTTTCAGCAGAGATATCTGATCAATGACACCTATTGGGGAGGTGCTGAGAAGAATGCCCCAATCTTCGTCTACACTGGAAATGAAGGAAATATAGAATGGTTTGCTCAGAACACGGGTTTTATGTTCGAAAACGCACCCCATTTCAAAGCCCTTCTTGTTTTCATCGAGGTAATTTTGATCTAAACTAGATATATGTTACAAATCCTAACGTTTTTTTGATTGGTTGTTGAATAAGTTGGCCGGAGATACGAGAAATGCAAATTTTGATTCTCATCAGAATCATTGAAAGAAATGTTATGCAATATGCTGCTAAACACCCATTGGAGTGATTAGATAGGCCAACCACCCATTTACCCATTTAAAAGATAACGAGGGAATAGGGATGGTCGGTTACGGGATGTGATTAGACTGAGTCGGCAACTCCCTTACCCTTTAAGAGTGGTGGTCAGCTACCTTGAAGTTGTGGTGTGACTACCTTTTGACGGTTCAAGAGGTAGCAGCCACCGATAAGAGTAAGTGGAGCGGTCTAATTAGTAGTCGGTCATTACAACCGTACTGACGGGTAGTCGATCAACTTCAAAGGTTGATGAGTTGACCCAAGGGAAAATGGTGGTCGGCCACTCTTAATTAAGGGGGTCGTTAACAACCCCTTTACTTTTTTAAAATTATTTTTTGTTTTTGTTTTAAGGTTTAGTGGAAGTTATATGAAAGAGTGGGTTGGATAAAATATATTGCAGCATAGGTTCTATGGGAAATCCATGCCATTTGGGGGAAAGAAAGATGTTGCTTATAGCAATACAAGTACACTTGGATATCTGAGCTCCACACAGGCATTGGCAGATTATGCCACTTTGATCACTGATCTTAAGCAAAATTTGACAGCAACCGACTCTCCTGTGGTGGTGTTTGGAGGTTCCTACGGAGGAAGTAAGCCAATCTCATCATCATCAATCCTTTTGCTTTTGCTTTTGCTTTTGCTTTTGCTTTTGTTTTTTGTTTTTTGTTTTTGTAAACGTAATGAACGCGTTTTGGACATAGTGAGAAATAACGTAAAATTAGTTTGTTGGTTTTTGCAGTGCTGGCAGCATGGTTTAGGTTGAAGTATCCGCACATCGCCATTGGAGCCTTGGCATCTTCATCTCCAATTCTCAATTTTGGAAATTTGACATCCCCATATAGCTTCAACAACATCATCACTCGGGACTATAGGGTCATTTTCTCTCTCTCTCTCTCTGTTTTTCTCATTATTATTTTTGTTATTAGGCTATTCAAATTTTTATGTTCCAAACAACGAAACCCACGTGCCCGACCCACGAATAGATATTAAGTGCAACACAATTGCCTTGTTGATGTGACCGCAAGGAAGGTCTCATGTGGAGCCCTGCACTCACATACACTTATCTTATTGTTGTAGTGCAATAAGGCCCGGAATTCAGCTTTATAGTAAAGAATCTCAATCCCACTCTCAAGTTTGAATGGTCTTGGGCATCTATATCAATCAGGAAAACTAGCTCAAAATTTGAGACTTTTCCTTACCACTTATAAATTGACTACCAACTCATTCTACAACTGATATAGAATAATCTCAACAATTTCGCCATCATACATCGAATCTTAGGTCGGAGTAGAAATAACCTGTTTCGCCCGTGGATTGTTGAGCCAAAATTTATTGATTGAATTTGGGCTCTGATACCAATGTTGGGTGTTTTTGGGCCTCTTTCAATCCTAAAAACTAGGTCAAGAGAAGATGTTTTTCCTTACACTTATAAACTGACCATCAATCCTTTCTACAACCAATATGAGATAACCTAACACTTTAGAACGTCATTTATTCGGAAAATGTGATGTGAGATGGCAGAGAACACTTTTTTCCAGTGCTCCCAAGCATTAGTCCCTTTCTCTCTCTCTCTCTCTCTCATTTTCATTTTTTTGGTCCATCAAGGCAAAAGACATTTAAGATGAGGTTTAAAGAAAATGTCCCAGCTAGGCCAATTAATCCCGTGACACTAAAGTCCAACAGTCACACTCTCATCTTATTCAAAGACGACAAGTAATAATCTGCAAAATTCCAGAATTACATGCCCCAACCCCACATGCACTTCATTATAAAAAAGAACAATTACTTTATTGTTAATAACAATATTATATGATGCAAAACAATGTGATTAATAAATCATGCATCTTGACTTTTTTTTTGGCGTGTAAATTAAAATTCAGAGCGAAAGCGAGAGCTGCTACAAAGTGCTTAAAAGTTCATGGCAACAAATAGAAGATACAGCAAAACAACCTGGAGGACTCCATTTACTTAGAAAATCATTTAGAATATGCAAGTAAGATTCACTTCCAATTTTATTTATTTATTTATTTATATACATAAATATATTATAATTTAATTAGAGATTAACTTCATTTTTTATTTTCTTTTTATAGGAATTATATTGATGCAGGTTATTTAGAGACTTGGCTTTACACTGCATACGTTTACACGGCCATGACCGATTATCCCACTCCTTCAAATTTCCTAAATCCCTTGCCAGCGTACCCAGTGATACAGGTACTAATTTATTTATTTATTTATTTTTAATATTAAAATAATTTGACACAAAATTTAAATAAATTTTAAATTGAATTGATTTTTTTAATTAAATTTATTAAATTGACATATGATATTAGAGCATACGATTTTGGAAAATCACATGGTTTATTAACTTATTAAAACTGCATATAAAAATACAATGTTTTTTTTAAAAAAAAAAAAAAATTGTGAGTTTAATATATAGATTAGTTTAGAAATAGTTTAAAACCAATTTATAGAAGACAAAAAAATCATTAAAAAAAAAAAAAAAAAACTAATTTCTTTAGGTCTTTGAGGAGTATAATAGTCGTTAAGACACTTTTTGACCTTGTTGTGTTGTGTGGATGGTGCAGATGTGTAAGGCAATTGATAATCCAACGACTGGAAATGACACATTCGCAAAGTTGTACGGTGCAGCTAACATCTACTATAACCACAGTGGAACTGCCACATGCTTCAATCTAAACGATAATTCCGATCCTCATGACCTCAGTGGATGGGGTTGGCAGGTACAGGATATATATTCTATTCTTTTTTTTTTTTTTTTTCTGTGAATTCCGAGTTCTAGGTTCCATAAAAATGTCCACGAGCACGTTGCACGAGCATCCACGTCAATCTTAACCGTTGGATGCGTCTAGGAACAAAAATTAGGTTATAATGCTGTAAGTAGAGTTACAATTATTTACATGGTGATTCGTAAATTTAATATAAAATTATGAAGTTAAAGTTTGACATAAACGGGTTAGCCTGTTTGACTCGTATATAAAGTTATATATTTTTTATATAATAAATACATGTTAAGACAAATTATGTTCGAGTTAGATCTGGTCAATCGGATTAATCCGTTTGTGACCCATTTATTAAACTATAAAGAATAAACAATGCATTTTCTCATTCTTAATAAATAGTATTACAACGCAATCCACGAGCCTATGAAAAGGAAGCTATTTGATCCACAACCCCACCAAAGGAAAAAGCACACTTTCGTAAGTTTGAATCAAAATATCTTCACTAATAAAGAGAAGCATGTAAGAGAATCCAAGAAAACCATGTGCAAAAGTTGAGCTTTACAATTATTAATAATTAATTAATTAATCATCACCATTATCCCTTTGGAGCCTATTGGCTATTGCTAACATCAAAATTCCTTTTCCCACAAGCATTCTTATCCTCACCCAATTATCACTTGCCCACTTTAAGAAATCACATTTTTCTTTTATATATATATATGATTTTTCCACAATATACAAACATGCAAATGGATATTTGCATGGAGAAGGTTTAAAGAGAGGATTATAGACATAAAATATTTTTACGCCTTGAAAAAAGGTAATTAGTTTACAAAAAAACAATGGGGTATTTTACGATTGACCGTCCGAAATTGTTATTCGGTTGAAAATTTTTCCAAGTATAATCAAAAACTCAAATAAAATTGAAAATACTTGCATCAAAATAAATAGAGCCTTTATTTTGAAACTTCACTACTTCTTTGTTACCTTCATCATATTTGGGTTCCCTTCAAATTTTATGTAGAGTTAAGAGGACACACATTTATGTCATCATAGAAGTTTGATGTAAAGGCTCTACTCGTGCATAATAACCTTTTCAAGGCCCAACTTTGTCTTCCTAGCAAGCCTGCTTTCCTGCAATGGGCCGGGTCCATATGAGAAAAATTAGCACAAAAGATAAAATAATAATAATAATACGAAGGTAAGACCAAGAAAAAAGGGTCATTTTAAGCGTAGTTGTTGTGCATAGAAATAACAAAATCATAATGTCGTGCCATAGTTTTTTATTTTCCTCCAAATGGAATCGGAGGAAATTCTTCGACACAACTGATATATGTTATTCTCACGTGACTTTTAATAATATTTTCCTTACATTCTTTATTAAAAATGCATGTAAGAACATGTTCTAAGAATGTATACTTGTTTTATAAATTGGATTGGAATAACTCAAGAAAATTCTAGCTTTGTTTCATGAAACATTTTTCTTGTTCCCTTTTTGTTTTCTCTTTTCAAAACAAAAACAAAAACATTAATAAACACGTACTCAAATTACTACTCTCGCTTTACGTTACATTATAACATTTTTTTTTTATAATAAAAAACAATAAGTTTGAGGTCGGTTCAATATAAAGTACCCCCACCCCACTTACCTAGGGAATTATTTTTTTTTGCAGGCGTGTACAGAGATGATAATGCCAACAAGTGGAAACAATAAGGAGAGCATATTCCCAGCTTCAGAGTGGAACTATAAAGCTCGGGTCACTTACTGCAAAAATAGCTTTGACATTGAACCCCGACCCAATTGGATTACTTCTGAGTTTGGTGGCCATGTGGGTATATCATTTTAGCATGTTGCACCATCATCCATCATGTTCCATCCCTCATACATTGTCTGTCTATTTCGAGCAGGATATCCACAGGGTTTTGAAAAGGTTTGGGAGCAACATTATCTTCTTTAATGGCTTAAGGGACCCTTGGAGTGGTGGAGGGTATCATCTCTCTCAACTCTCCCCTTCTTCTTCTATCATTCATTTCGAGTACAACAGTTTTTACTACAAATGCACTTGACAATTTTACGTTTTGTGAAAATGAGTATCACGTGAACGGTTACATGACAGTCTGCATTTTAATGGTTGTTGTAATAAATGTCATCGAAACTGTAATGTCAGTTTATAAAGGACTTGGTATAAAAGTTATACTCATTACTTATTTGAATCGCTTTGTTGTTTTGTTAGGGTGCTGAAGAGTATATCCAAAAGCATAGTCGCTATTGTTGCAAAAGAAGGTTAGTTGGAAGTTTGATTGTAAAGTAACATTAATATTAAAATTGATATTGAAAAAATAATTTATATTTTCAAATTTAGAATAAGTGATCATTTAACATTGAATTAGAGCAGAAATCCTAGTTCGAACATTGTCTTTGAAATTTACCTCTAATTTCAATTAAATATTCTGTGTTGAGACTCATTCCACACATAAAAAAGAGTGTTAAAATATTAATTAAATAATTAAACTCATCATTTTTTTATTGGATTTCTGTTGACAGGGGCTCACCACGTGGACCTGAGGTTCTCAAGTAAGGAAGATCCACAATGGCTTAAAGATGTGAGGAAGAAAGAAGTGAAAATCATCACAAAGTGGATCTCACAATATTACCATGACTTGGCCCATTTCTGATTTCTCTGCCTAAGGAGAGCTCAACACCACTGCATTTTCATGGAACTTGAAGCCAAACTGGCTTAAAAGGCTAAGTCTGAAGGCTTTCTCATTTCTCTTAAATAAAAGGGTTTTTTTTTTTTTGTTAATATACTTCATTGTATGATAACATGCATTGCTTTTACATTACTCACATTTACATTATTGCTCCAAAAAAATTAATTAAATTATAATAAAAGTTCTCTGCAATTATTTATAAATTTTCTAGGCAAATTTTCAACGCTCATGTTAAGATTCACACATGCAGTGTTTTAATGCCACATTTTGTTATTAAGTTGCTTTGATCTCATTTGTAATGATCCAACATAAATGCTTATAACATCTGCATTGTTACTCGAAAAATTACTAATTAAGTTACAGTTGAAGTTTTCTAAAATTATTTATAAAGTTCAGTTGCATCTCATGAAGAATTAAAATAAAACTTAACATCAAGAACATCAACTGATCACGTATATATCCGCTTGTCAATACGAGCAATTCACCCACTTAATGTATGACTCATAATTGCCCTTCCCATACATTTTGGCTGGCCAATGAGAAAGCTTTTTGGGAGGACTTTTTAGGAAATTAAAAGGAAATGAAAATTGTACAGCAAAGTGTTGGAACAATAGGTGGTACATCTGGTCCGTAGTTGCTATGAGACGAGGTTTGGGACACAGACTTGTTCAGTTTGCTTTCCAGTTCAAAGTTAGGCCTCGATTAAGACAGGGCGGTCCATTTTTCAAAATTCGGCAAAGGGTGTTTGTTATTTTGTCATTTAAGTCAATTTCCAAGTACAAATTTGTGAAAATATATATCTATATATATATAAAGTTTATATATAAAGTTGTCCATGAGAGAAAGAAAAACCCTCCACAAAACAAAAAACACCCATCTCAATCAGTCCTATTTAAGGGGAAGCTTCCATTTTATGTCACTTCCTCAAAATTTTTGATATTTTTTATTATAATTTTTTTATAAACTAACGTAATATTATCTAATTAGTGATTAAGATACTACTACATAATTGGGATCCTTCTATTATTTTTGCTCCTCTTTTAGTCGGGTTACGTGAAATTGCCTCTCTTCTCTGAGTAAAAGGTTAACTCCGACAAGAAGTCCTCTCTCATAAACCCCTGCTATTACTCTCGTTTCCTTTACTTTGGATGTAATTTTTTCCTTAAATTAATAGCAATTTGAATAATAATTGTAACATGGTTCACATGAGAGTCAGTTGCGTAAATAAAATTTTTGTTGTTTAACCACTTATCCGAACAGGTAGATCTCGTAAAGACTTTTTCATATTTACTGTTCAAATTGTTAGCAATCTAAATAGTAAAATTGTTAGGGATTTCTATCTAAAATAAAGTTGATAGATTTCATTGAAATTCTATAATATTTACCGTCAAAGTTACTAGTACGAAGCAAAGGAAGTAAGGTAGTAGCAAGAGGAAGTAAGGACTAGAAAGAAAGAAAAAAAAGAAGGCGAAGCTTTAGGATTTTGGTTAAAGTCGTAGGACGCATGGGTTTAGATCCCCCACAAAAAGAAATGTCCTTTGTAAGGGAAGTCAATAGGATTCCTTTTTACAACAATGTCCATCTTCATCCACCCTCTTAGCAAATGGTCATGACTCATGAGTCATGGCCTCAATGGGACCATACCCACTAGCCTTCTCTGTTTATGTACAGCCCCTAGGCTATATATATTGGTCCAGCACCTACGACCCTAACCCAACCACCTCTTCCCCTAGACTACAATCACGTGCCACGTGCCAATAACCCAATTCCATCACTCAATTCACCCATCTCATGCTTCTTTGATAATATAAGGCAAGCATGCACCAAGTGAGCAGCACCCCAAGATGGACAAAAAGATGGGGCTTTTGGGTCATTTGATCTGGTGGTGGACCCACTTCCCAAAAGAAAAAATATATATATATATATATATCGTGGGCCCCAAAAGTAGTAGAGCCCTCGCATGCCTTCAGATGATGGGAATTGATTTCATGTGCCATTTAGGGCCAGGCCAGACAGCCAGAAAAAGAGGAGACGTGGCCTCTTCTATGTATATATATATATTTGTCTCCAAATCTTTTTTTCTCTTTTTTATTTTTTTATTTTTTTATTATTATTGATTAATGGTTTATAGTTCATCAAAGTTAGCTTGTTGGCAGTTGCTGTGAATGAGATGGTTGCTTCTGATACATGTCTTGGGAAATTGTTACTTTGTTTTGGTTTTTATAATGAATTAATTAATAATTTTTATTTATTTTTTGTGTTGTTGTTTTGGGAGTTAGCCAGTCAGTCTATAGCTGCATTTGGGTTGTATTCAGTGTAACATAGGGAGAAAATTGGTGTTTGGATTCCTGGAATATTAAATTATGTACGTTTCTTCCAGTTTCAGACCAATTAATAATTTCTTGGGTAAATTCATTCTGTCTTATATGCTAGATATTTTGCTAAGTTTTTTAGAAAATGTTTTGGTTTGAAAAAGGTGTTTTGATTTGATTTAACATATTTCTCAGGGACCACATTAATTTTCAGATTTAACCACAAACTATTGGATGAACTGCAAGCTTGGTGAAAATAATATACCCTGGCCTGCAATTTAAAATTCAATTATAAAATAAACTATGCCTAGGATTCTTTTTTTTTCCTTCTTTCTTTCTTTTGTTCCAAAATTTTCAGTGTTGCTTCAATTCAGATATACATTTTCAGTAATTTTGATGCTCATTGCTAACAATTCAAGTAAGTGGGCTTCATAACGACTCTCTCACGTTTGTTGCAATCAGGACAACAAATTGCTAAATACCCAGACCCTTTTAATTAGGTCATCCTAAGTTTTGTGATGAGTCTGCATATGCAAGTTATAGGCTGGGTTTGGTTTTGGTTTAGTTCAAGTTGGAATTAGACCTGTTAGGATCGAGTTGAGACACATGATTCATAACTAGATACAAGAGACACGTGTAATCCCTACGAATTCAATTTTCCGGCGAGAATTTAGACCTAAACTTGAACCTACAAATTGTCTAAGCTTGTTTATCCACTCCATCCTTATCCAATATCCAATGTATTCCTATGTAATTAAGTCTAGATCTCCTGATGCTAATCAATCATGAAGTTGGGACTTAGGAGGTGTCATTGGACTGCAAAGTGAATGAAAAAAGGTGCTGCAAATCAGCTCCACCAACTAAGAAGTCCAAGATAGCGGCTCCATAAATTTCTATGCCTGACTTTATCACATTGTATGGTCCAATTTAAGACATCCAACCTCTATGTAAGGCCTGAGGGACCTCACTTTATATCGTTGAAAACAAATGTGTCTAAGACAGCTTGCTTGATTTGAGCAAATCTTGTTGATTGAAAGGGCATTTTGCACGCTTGTAGGTTGAAAGGGAGGGCATAGAAATTATGGACCAACTGGGTTAATATTGTTGCTAAGATTTGCATCATTGAATTGTGATTTTAGTACTTTAGTTGTGGCATCCCACATTGCCTAGGTACGTGGATAGGAATATGCTTATATGTATACTCGCACAATTCTTAAAACAATGCGTTTTAAAGTTGTGATGATCATAAACTTATCATAACTCCGCAGTTAAATGTGTTTATGCGATAATAGTACTAAGATGAGTAATCTCTTGAAAATTTTTATTTGAGTGAGCCAAAAACAAACATTATTAATTGTGTCATTGGTTACATTAATATATACTCTTCTCTCCTCACCCGTGGGATTAGACAACATATGAATTAATTGAAATGAGGATAAATAGTATACTCAATTACCTTTTTAAATTATTATTTATTTTAAAAACTTAATCGGACAAAAAAATAATAAATTTAATCATTTTATAAATATTTTATCAAACTCATCACCTGCCACCTTTATTTCACCCTTTTTTTTTTCTTTTTTTTTTTGGTGCCTGTATGTGTGTGTTAAGATGTGAGCCAGGAAAAAGAGACTCGTGGACTTTAGTGAGGAAGTCTCACGGATTGGTCTTACAAGCCAGGTAGACAGAGTTTTACTGGGAAATTGAGGAATTCCAAAAGCGGAAATATTAAACTCCTTTCGTATGACGATGTCGTCCTTTATCAGTCGCAACACTTTCCTTAGATATCTCGTGGACCTGTCTACTGTCTCCTTCCCAGTCTCTGAATAATCTACAAGATTTTCCAGATTGCACAAACCCTCCACGAATTACATCACAGATTCCTCACCCAACTTGTAGATTTCTTTATGGTCAAGGATTCCTGCACTTGGCCAAACAACATCTTTGATAGAAACTTGAAGAAAAATTTCAGGTTTCCCCCCACTAAATATATAAAAAAGTCTCATCATTTGCAACATTTTCTTTAAGGTTATAGGTAAAAACGGCAGATGAAATGATCTATTTGATAACGATTCTAACCTTAGGAAGTAATTTGATAGTAAAATGATACCTTGGGGACCCCTAAACATATTTTCTTTGTATTTTACTACAAGCTTCTTTTTTTTTTTTTTTTTTTCACTAACGATAATGCTTGGTAGGAGGGGAATTGGGACCATCCCATTGGAGACCGTGACTTGTCATTACTGCGACCATTTGCACGATGCAGATTGTATAATAGCATGACAAAGATGACACAAACATGTTGTTTGTATTAGAGAATGAAAGTAACACAGCCCCCACAACAAACCTCTATTATATAACGTGTTTCCAACATGTACTTAAATTTACAACAATCAGTCCTCCCACCTTTTGTAGGGTTGAAAAGGGTGTCTGAATCTACCTGGAAATTGAGGTGGGTTTTGTCTGAAACTCGTAGAAAAGACATAATCTAACTAAAAAAGTAATCATACAATACAAATATTAGCATATGAGAGAGAGAGAGGGAGGGAGGGAGAGAGAGAGTCTTTGTGATTAATATATGTGAGAGAGAGAGAGAGAAGAGAGATGGGAATGTGAGGAGAGGATTCAAACACGATTGCCCCAGAAAAAGGGGGCCTTCTCCAATTGGACAAATCTTATCTCATCTCTCTCTCTCTCTCTCTGCTTATTGGAAAGGGAAGGGATCTGTAGATTTATTTCAGGCTCCTTTATAAGCCTAGGAATGGCCAAACACCAATAATGCTGTCATGCACGTGACAAATAGACTATTATCGCATTCATGGGTGATAAAAAATCACTTCAATATTATCCTAAAACAAGGACCACTTCTGAATAATAATGCCCCTATTACCCAACATTTTGTTCACAAAATTACCATATTTTATAGACTGATCGAGTTTGGCTTTCCTTCAGTGAAAAATGTTATATATTACATAAATATCTCACTTTTATCTTAAACCAACCCTTATTAAAAAAAAAAATAATGCTACAAATTAACTGTATTTAGCAATTTCAATCAATCTTTAGATCAGTTATTATTAAAAAAACAAATGTAGCATATATATTGTATGATTAAAATATAATTTCTAGCATTATTCTTAAAAAAAAAAATTAAAATGGCTTAGGGCTACTAGCTCCTAACTCGTAAGTAAAAAAAAAAAAAAAAAGTAGAATTATTTTTTTATTTTGGAATCTTCACCATTTCTTTTTACAAAAGAGATCTTAAGTTTTTTTTTTTTTTTTACTAGAAGCAAGCGAAAATGATCTAGGTATAGGATGGCAAAAACAAGTTGAGGAAATGAAAGAGGATATATTAGAAAAATGGGTTCAACTTTGCGACAAAAATAGAGTCATAAAGTAGTATTAAATTCATCAGAGTTTGTTACTTTGGTGTAGCAGAACATGTAGCATTAGATATCCAGCCAAGCCAAAGGACCATCCTTAATTCAATAGAGAGAGAGAGAGAGAGGGAGAGAGAAAGAGAGATCTTTTAAGAATCCCACGAGCTCCATAGCCTCCATGGATAAGAGTCTATGGAAAAACCAAGGCCTGGAAGGGCCGATTGATGGAAGCAGATGACTGCTACGTCAGGCAGGTCCCACCATTTGATTTGTTTGCCAATGTAGTAACATGGGCTGTTTCTACTTACACAAAATTATTCACCTCTTTTTTTTTCTTTTTTCTTTTTCTCGATACTCATGCTGATGCATGTTCTGCCCGTTTCAGTCTTTTTTATCTCTCTCTCTCTCTCTTCTCTTTTATATAATTTATCCTATTCCAATCACACGTAAACACGTCATTATATTATGATATAAGAAGATTTTCAATATACAAATTCCTAAGGTAAAATAAAAACAAAAACAAAAAAAAAGCATATCAAATTACACTGAAAATAATGATTGAGTTTTTTCATCACGCAAAACCTTAAAGTACTCTCGTACTTACATTTTCCCCCCCTCTTCTCTCTCTCTCAGTGTCTAAAGTTCTCTCTCATTGTCATATCTTTGCAGCTACATCAAATAGTTCCCACAGTTTCCACATCAAACCCATAATCATAACGCCTCTCTCTCTCTTTCTCTCTCACTCAAAAATGTCCATAAACCACTTCTCTTCGGATCTTCCAGAAGCACTCTGGTGGACTCAACTACAACAAAAACCACACCACCCCATCATGGAACCAATCCCAAATCTCCCTTCTTCTTCTTCTGCAAGACCCGACCTTTCTTGGACACCGCAACCCTACTATCAACACCAAGCCTGGCTCCACTCCCACAATTTCCAAGAACCCGACGATCAAACACCCGAAAACCCGACCCGCCACCAAGAACAGGAAGAACATCAAGAAGAAGAAGAAGAAGAAGAAGAAGAAGAAGCGGATGAAACCGAAAAAGAGCCCATGTTCGAGAAGCCATTGACTCCCAGCGACGTCGGCAAGCTCAACCGCCTCGTCATCCCCAAACAACACGCCGAGAAGCACTTCCCGCTCGGCGGCGAATCCGGGCTCTTGCTCAACTTCGAGGACGAGTCCGGCAAGTGCTGGCGTTTCCGCTACTCCTATTGGAACAGTAGCCAGAGCTACGTTCTCACCAAAGGCTGGAGCCGCTACGTCAAGGAGAAGCGCCTCGACGCCGGCGACGTCGTTTTGTTCGAGCGCCACCGGACCGAAGCCGAGCGCTTGTTCATTGGGTGGAGGCGCCGTGGTGTCGCGGCGCACGATACCGGCGCTGGTGGGCACGGCTTGGTGGCACCGCATAGTAATAGCAATAGTGGCCCCGGGTGGACCAGAGTGTTCTATTCTGCGCACCCTTATCCTACTCATCATCCCCTGCCATACCAACCTGACTGTCTTCATGCAGGTGCTATGTCTTTCAAACTTTATTCTAACCCTATCTCTTGCTCCCTCTCTCTCACAAAATAACCCAGAAATCCAAAATTAAAATTAAAATTAAATAAAATTGCTGTCTTGTTTAATATACATATAAAATTATACGAGCACATGAAAGTGCGTGAAGGGCACCTTCCAATTACTTGGGAGGAATGTGGTCGTGTGTGGGTTTGGTTTGAGGTTACATTGGAGGATGTGTTCATTCAGGGAGTAGCAATCTGGTCTACTTCTTACGAAGCGTGTTTCTCACGCGTTACAATTGCAGGGAAATTATTTTTCTCTCATAAGAAAAAAAACAGCGCCAATTGAGTGAGTCTGTTTGAGAGAGAAGTTTAATTTGAGGCATTACATGCACGTGTTGTTAATACTTACAGGGTCCCCTAATCAGAGCCAAACGACGCCGGTGGGGAGCTCAAAGATACTGAGGTTGTTCGGGGTGAACTTGGAGTGCCAGCCTGATCATCAAGAGTCGTCGTCCGAGCCATTTACACCTGATGGCTCGTCTTTGTCGAGCCAGGGTCCAGCCGACCAGCTTTATTATCATCAACCTACTTATTCTTCTGATCACATGGTACGCCAACTCTACATTTTTTAGTGAATTAATAATAATGTGGTTGTTTCCTCTAATCAGACATACTAATGCCAGTTGGAATATGAGACCTCGGTCTCTCATGTCCCAAATGGTTTGGTTACTCCTAATAAAAATACCACTTTTACAATCGTCCATAATAATTGATAAAATAATTAACCGATATTATTTTATTGTAAAAATTGTATTACCTCGAACATTTTCCTAACAAACAAACAATACTTTGGTAAAGGCCGGGGAGTATCATGACACCTATTGTTTAGCACATGTGAGCTTTCAAAATCACAATGAAATTAATTTATAAGTTGAATAATTAGTTAACCCTCTGTGAAGCATTAGCTGATGGGTAGGTCATATAAAAGGTCTCTTTATCTTCCCGACAATGTTGTCAATGATCGTTAGGTTATCTAAATCTGTTTTGGTGCTTAGTCAGGATCTATGAAAATTATGGGCCACGTAAAATAGTTCCACTTTGTGTGATTGCTTGAATAATGATTAATGTTGGATCACAATATTAGCCCTAATGGGCTTGATTTGTTGTGGGCCATAACCAAAAAAATATTACAAATAGTGAATAGATAATGTTTGGGGTATTATAATTTTTATTATGACTAAAAAAAAAAAAAAAAATCAAGTAGCACTGCTACACATGATTGTTACGTGACACAACACAGGTAATTTAAGTATCTAATAGCTTATAATGTGTAAGTGTTATTACTTGGACTACCGTGTTAGAATATTGTAACGAACATGTAATAAAAGTTTTAATATTCTTAATAATACTCACCATAATAAAAAGGACATTCTTTCTAACATAAAGTTGAGAGTTTATTTTACTTTGCTAATATGACTATTAATCGGTTTTTGATTTTTAATTATTATTATTAATAGTTGATTCATGAGCTAATTAATTGGCAATGCCACGTAGTAGTATAATTAATGGGAAAAAAGTTAAATTTCTAATATGTCTTTTTCTTTTTGTATGAAATGTAATTATTGGAATGTGTGTGGGAATTGTAACAGGATATCACTCTCTCCGGAGATGTCAATAAGATGATGAGAGATCGCCGAGGATGAAGATCTGTGGATGTGACCTTCCCGGGAATGAGAGATATAACCTAACTCGAAAGGGTCCCAAAAAAATGAAATATATATATATTAAAAAAAATGAAAAAAAAAAAAAAAAAAATCCCAGATTTTCAGGCCTAGTTCCAAGGCCGAAGGGTAGGGGGGGTGAGGGAACCAAAGGAAGGTGGGGGTGGTGGGGAAAAGAGACTGCAAATAGGGAAGGAGGGGGATGGGGGAGTTGGGACCCACAGAAAAAGCTGGGAGGGGCTGACGTCACCCATGCCAAATGGGAAATTTGGGTCGTTGAAAAATCAGGAATGAGGAATCTATTTGCTACTGTCGAGATTCTGCCTGAAGATTTTTCATAAGGCTTCATCATAATAATGGAAGGGGGTATGGTGCTGGTAATGGTGGGTTTTGGTGGGTGGGTGAGTGGGTGACCTTGAATAGATTGGTGACAGTCCTGTCGTACTAGCCCACTCTATACTCCTCTCTCTATGTCTCTCTCTCTCTCTCTCTCTCTCTCTACACCTATATATTAAATGTAGCTAAGCTGTCTTGGGTGCTCTACTGGAAATTCCCATATAGTGACTAGTGAGAAGCTGAAAGGGAGAGCACATTTTTTCTTATTGAAAAATTTTGTAGCAACTTGCAAGTCAGAAGGCTAAAATCTTTCTAAATACTATATGGAGCATGATGTTGATGGGAGTTTGGTATTCTTCATTGTCATGGGCATTCAAATATGTGGATGAAAAAGGGATGAGATGGAAATGATAACAAACAAATCATGTAAATGCATATCAAAGTGCATGAAATTTGAGCAGGCACATGCCAATTGCCTGTGGTCCCTCTGGAAATTGCATTGGCTCCTGCTGAATGTTTCACTATAAAACACATTAGGAAGGAATCAATTAATCCGTCTTCATGTTAATAGGGACAAACAGGCACGGAATACTACCATTTGTGAAGCTGGCTTTTAAAATTTTAAATGATATAACAATATATTCACTATGTGACAACCTATAAATTATTATCAAGAGTGCAAAGCTTATACGAACCAAAATTAGAAAGTATAACCAACATAATTATGGGAAACAATAACACTATTCTTTACACTTATTTCATACCAACTAAGGTGGTGTGTTCTAAGTGATTTACATTAAAAAACTATTTAAAACACGTCATATAAGCCGGTGTGAAAAATAGCATTACTCTATGGGAATTTGGATGTTAAAACTGGATACAAATGAGAAATTTCGTGAGAAACTATGTCAGAAAGGATAATGAGAACAACCCAATACTAAAGATATACCACTGATGTTATTGGATTGTAGTTGTACCTTACTGTTCTGGAAACAACAAGAGAAAAATGTTATCTCCAGCCAATAAGTTCACATTCCTGACATGCAAATGAAGGAGCCTGATAGATAAGTACAAATATATCTTATTAGATTAGGATATTTAGAAGGCCAATTGGAGAATGAGGATTCTGAAAAATACTATAGCAGTTGGATTCCAGGGTAATGGATAATAATAACAGGTTGTTGGTTGGGTTTGACCAACAACCATGTTTCTTTCATCTACTTGGTGTATAATTCGTCCAGGTAATGCTACATCTAAGTTGATCATACTGATCCTCCAAAAATCCATTGGATATGATTCTTTCTCTTGAAAACACCTTGCCTCACTGGCTGAAAAACTCTGTCGCCTCTTCATTCCAGATTTCATAGTTGCCTTAAATTTGGCTGAACTCACCTGGTTCAGGGACTATTTAGGCATATGCTGTTAAACACCCCTGGTTCCAGGATGATAACTGATACAGATAGCAAATAACGAACTCAAGAGATGGTTGAATACAATAACCGCAAATGACAACTTGGGTATCTGGCCAATCAAAGATGCAACACATCTTGGTTTAATCAATTATGCAGGGAGCTAATTAGGTAGTTTTCAGCAGCAAAAGTACCAATAAACAGCTTGGCCTTCTAGTTACTAAGTGCTGATACAAGCTTTTTGTTTGTGTATATGTGCTCTGATTCATCATGCGAACATGTCAGACATATATGATTAAGCAACAAATTTGCAGGATACTTGTTTCAGTTGTTTGAATAATCAACAACTGTGACATGTGATGATCAGGGCCCATAAGATTCGGACAAGAGAGATGCCAATTGACCTTGGCCGGCGAAGGTGTCCAATCTTTAGTGGCTCTGCAAGTGGGAGGGTCCCCAGATATGTGTTGTTATCATTGGCCTACAGGCAAAGGCCAATCAAAGAAATGAAGGGACTCTTCCTGTATAATGGGTTTGTCCAGCCGGAATAATTCAATCATGCATGACTCAGTACAGTACAGGTATGGAAACACCATGTGAGTAATTCTCCATTCCACTTAGCTTTTCCTCTTCTCATGCTTTATTGCTTTTAGACATTTGGGTCAACATCACTTCCACCTCCCTTTGTAACTACAATGGGAAAAGAGAGCATCCTTTTGTGACTTAACCCCCCAAGGAAATAAAAACAAGCAATGATGTTGATATCTGCATTGAAACCATTAATAATCTCAAGAAAGCACAAACTGTGCAAAATGAACCTTACATTTTCTAAATTAACCATTGAAGAGACCAAATAACCTTTATAATTTTGAAAAACACTGTATCTATGGTTTACTTACAAAATAACTACTCAGATATCTGCCTGTTTTCGGAAAAGGAATCCATCTAACAGTAAGAGAAATATTTGTAAACCAAATAAATCTTTGTACCTGTTCCCAAGGCTCCATCACTGATTTGCAAAAGATATAACCTAGCCTATTGTTCCTGGAAAATGAATTTCCATATCATGTTCTTGAGAAGACTTAAAGCAAGAGCCATGTGCTTGAAAAGACTTGAAGCAAAACCCAGTCATGAGGCAGGAAGGATCTGATAAGTGGCCACCCCACCAACCATATCACTTAACAGAGAAGCCCACAAAATAGTCCCTCAGTTACATAACTCTTCCCTGACACAAAAAAATAAATCGCTACCCTAAAATAATCTCTCAGGTTCATTGATGGGTTAAGAAGTGCTACCATGTACTGCAGGAAAAGCAGCTTAATAGCCAAAAGCAGGAGGAAATTTCTAATTGTGGGGCCTTGATCTTCATTTCAATCATTTCATATCATGCAAAGTCATTTTCAGTCTTCTCTACCTCCATAATGCAGCATGCATGTATTTACCCTCGCATCTCATGGCCCAGATTTGTCTGCCACATACATTCTTTCTAAAGTCAAAAATGGTGTCCCACTGTATCCTGAGAATTCAGCCCACCAATTCTAAAGGATCCTTCGAAAGGCGGAAAGTGATCCCGATAGAAGCAGCAGCAACCAAAAAGAAAAAAGAACATTTAGAAAGGATCCTCACTGAAGCAAGATATCTAGCCTCAATCCAACGAAAACGTGCATACAACACAGAAGCACAATTTATTTCATCTGATGCACGCTAATGTCTTGCATATCTCAAGTAATATGCATATACTAAATAAGCATGCATGATCTTATTGAATGAAGCTTTCATTTGATTGGGGGCTTCTGTTGTATATTGTAATTAATATTTTACTTTGGGGCGGTTGGGGATGTAGAGAAGCACCATATCTTCCATTCACAATCCAAAAACTAGTAGCAACCAATAATTAGAAAAATAAGAAGAGGAGAAGGGTAAAAAATTAATTCTCACACAAGTAACGCTTGAATCTGTGAATCTTTGGATAACAGTTGAGAGTTTTGAACGAGCAAATCCTTCTGCACCCAACCTGCAGCCAAGGAACTTTAGCTGGTAGCATTTATCAGGCATTACTTGGCTTGCACTTCATATAAGTATCAAACAATGCACTTTTATACTAGATAGTTTTGCGGCACATAATACTTGTATTAGTAGATAATGCCCAAAGCATTCGGCCAGATAAAAAAAAATCCTTACAAGTACAAGGTATAATTAAATCATAAAACCAATTACCATAGAAATCAAGTGGCAAATTTACTTTCAGCTACCAATGGATATGTACTTTAATGAAATTAGCTATACATAAGATTGACCAGTATTTATAGCTCTCAAGTTTTGCTTTGCATTAACAGAATAAATTCTGCTAATAGTCTCCTATGATCTGAGCTGTAGAAAGCCCTACAAGTTGTATGAATACTCCCAAATGCGGGAGAAGAGTAAATATATATTGCCTCCTACAAAAGGTCAAGGTGAATTTTTGGGTGCATTAGCTTCTTGTTGAGATTTAGAATCCTGCTTCTTCTCCATTACTTGTTGGATGCCTTCTTGATACCGTTCTATAAAACTTTTGAGAGCATCTCTATTGGCAGAAGCTCTTGTCATGTACACCCGTTGCAAAGCAGGCCTTGGTGTCTCCATTCCCCCCTCTGGCAGCCATTGCTATTAATTATTTCCAAGTGAAAGATAGGAGCACAATCAGAATTTAACTCACCAAACTACAAATTGAAGAAAAGCTCCCCAATGGCTTATCTACATTTCTATCTAAAATGGCTAACCAAAAGATACTTTTTTCAATTATAGCGAGTAAATTTTCAGAATAATCATACATCCGCTTATCTAAATTCTTTCTTTAGTCTATTAAAATAATCCTTTTAATAATTCTGTAATCATTTTAATAATAGGGTGAGAAAGAGAAAGAAATGAATAAAGAGAGGGAGGGAGGGAAGGAGAGAGAAAGTAATTAAAAACTTATACATAGAGCTAAAGTGCTTCCCTACATTAGGGTAAACATTCTAGATGAAACGAAAAATGCATTTGATTTAGAGAACCAGATGGAGACGCTTTTTAGGGGTTTGGTTAGTCATTTTACATAGAAATTCAAAATGCATAAGCAATTGTTAGTGCATGCTCTTACAAGAACAGTCTCCAAAAACTTTATATTCAAGTAATAAAAGGAATATTGATAAAGAGAAAAGGGGTTTCTTCTTGCATTATGCTAGTCAAAGCTCAGCAAGCTGTACCCACAATTTAGTGCCAATATAGCAGTAAGGTTAGGGGGGGAGCTAGAAGAGTTGGCCCAAGATTTATATTATTTCTTTTGCCCAGGAAAAAGAAAAAAAAAAAAAAAACCTCTTCGACACAAAACCAGAAAAAGAGACAACCTCAATCCTTGGAACCGTAATGAATCCATGATCACCATAGGGGCTTCCTTCTATAGTCTCTAAACCCACAAATCCCGTATGGCCAAAAAAAAATCATAACATTGATCTGAAAACCAAACCATGAGGGAGAAATTATGAAATTCTTACCAACATCTTCCAACGTCGATGGTTTTTTCTCTCTAGTCTTGCTTTTTGCTCCACTGGGCTTATCCTCACCCTCTTCATCCTTCTTATAATCATTTGGCCGAAGCTCCGGATCGATATCACGTACCCAACTCGCAGCATAAAACCTAGAAGCTTCCTTCAACACCTTAAACCTGCACAACAAAATAGGCACAAAGAAAATCCTAATAAATGCTAGCCCAATAAAATGCACGTTTACCGAATTCTAAACATGCCCAGTTAATTAGCGGGAGACCAAATCAATTTACTAGCCGGCTTCAAATTATTACAATTAACCAATATCTAAATGCATGTGTTGAGAAAACCATTATGAATGAGGCGGCGACACCCACCATCAAGAACCAGTCAAAACCACATCAAACAAACCCCCCCACCAAAAGAACATCAAAGAATCCACCAAGTTTAAGAAAAACCCACCAAATTCAAGCCACGACCCACGATTCAAAAAACACGAAAGACAAATGTAAGATTATTAGTTGATACGCACCAGTCACCACTGTTGCAAACGCCGTTCAATCCTTCCCACATTTTCGGTTTTAGCCAACAACCCACGGATCAGCACCCGGGCTTGGCCCAATGCCAGAGATTGGGACCTTAGTGGGCTCATTCCAGGCCCGTCCGTGGGATGTACGGACAAGACAAAGGGGAGTACATCTACTAGATTCGTGAGGCTGATTTTATATATGTAAGGCTCGCAATTTAACCGGCGAATTGAATTCGACATGAATTTAACACGCAATTTTAGAATTAAGATTTAGGTTAAACAGGTTTGGATTGTAAACGGGTCACCCATTTATGACACGTTTAATAAATGGGTCGGGTTGTGTCAACCTGCGAGTTTGCGGGTTGACACGTTTGACAAGTATATAATTTTATTTTTTATTTATTTTTATTTCAAATTTGTAAGGTTGCTTGGATTTTGCCATTTTGGTTAGTCTATAAAAATTAAAATGACTGTAAGCGTGTTCACAGGTCGGGTCGGGTCAATTCGGAACCTATGAACATATAAATTAAATGTGTTCATGGGCCGTGTCGTGTCAACCAAACACGACACATTTATCTAAATGGGTTACACGTGTCGTGTTTGGGTTTGGTATAAATGAGTTTACGTCATAAACAGGTTGACATGAACCCGATACGCTAACACGTTTTAGCAGCCCTAATTTTATGGCAATCCTAAATACTTTACTATAAATAGCATTATTATTATTTTTGTCCTTAATCGTGTGTTTGATTTCTCTAGTAATAGTTTTAACACGCACCATAATTTTCTCATGAGGTAGAATTTACACCCAAATTTTCTACTAACTGATGGCATTGAATAACTGGTGGAATAACTAGCAAATTTTAGCCCAAATTTGCTACAAGCATGCTTAACTAAGACACATGTCTTGACCCTTCCCAACTCCCCCCATTTAGGATTGAAAACATATCGTGTTACATTGATACTGTCACTTCAACGTGTTAACGGAACGTGAAATAGTAATGAAATAAAAATTGTAGTTTTTAATATTACTTAATTTATATGATATCATAGCAAAGATTTCAATTAATTAATTTTGAACCTCTATCCAAAAAAAAAAGAGATTAATTACAAAGGAATTTAAATAGTTTCTATTTATTAATTTAAAAGGCATGAGAAGACGATCAAAGTGGCTACTCTTCTTGAGCGTAACTCCGTTGAAAACCGCATAGGCGGTCTCTTAAATCCGATGAACCATAACATAATAACTCAACTTGGCCTATAAGAACATTAATAAAATTGAAGGCAGCTAATACTAATATATAAAAAAATTTGGTACAAAATGGTGTGTCAATTAGTGGAACCAGAGGTCGTATGAATATACATGCAATTAAAAAGAAATGCAGCGCACGTCGTTATAGCAAATAGCAAGTGGCCTACGTGCTTGACGTTATGAAACAAAAAGTCTTCTAATTTCATTGTCTTTAGAAAAAAACAAGGAGTAGAATGTGGCCTACGTGCTTGACGTACGTCCACACTACTTATTACAAATATTGTGATGTGTTATTAAGGGAAAAAAAAAAATCAAAGTTTTTCTCCCAAATGACTTTTTCTTCAGGTTTTCCAAGTCATTTGATACAAAGAAGTGCTGATAAAAGCTTTTAATTTTAGATAAATGTAAAATTTCTTTAGAATTATAAGAGATACTTATCTGTCATAAATTAAATAGCAAGAAAGCCCATTTAAAGTCGGTGTAGGTAACCATAATTAGGGAGAAAACCAAGCACTCCATAAACCTCCATATCTCGATATATCTTTCACTTGACAATTGACCAATTATAACAGGCTACCGACTCTCTCTCTTTCTCTCTCTCACGCTAATGACCTCTTCAACCCCCTTCTTCCTCTTCTTATGGATCTTCAACCTTCTCACTCTCAGGAACCCACAGTACCGGAAAGGCTCCAACTTCTTCCCCTCCCCATCCTAAACAAAAGAGACGTCAAATATGCACTCTTTTTCCTCCTCCTTCTGATTTCTTCCATTGTTGTTTTCTTTCTTGTCAGCCCTTTTGAGTCTCGGCCAATTCTTCGTATTGGGTTCTTGTCGCAAATCATATCCAATAATGAAGAATATTTAGGAGCTTGTGATTACTCTAAAGGCAGATGGGTTTGGGACGAAAGTTACCCGCCTCAATCGTACGCGGAGAACTGCCCGTTTCTCGATCCTGGCTTCCGGTGTAGTCAAAACGGACGTAAAGATGAGGATTACCGTAAATGGCGATGGCAGCCGGAGGGCTGTGATCTTCCCAGGTATGTATGCATGGTATGAATATCGAGAGTCAGAATATAATCAATGCATGTTCATGCATGCCATGCATTAATGCATGCACTTGTTTGCTCAAATTCTACTATAAACTCAGAACTAGCTAAATTTTTCCTGCTAGACTCGTTTAGTTAATATCACGAGATTGATTGTTCGAATTGTCGTGTATTTGGAGTTTACCTAGCTCCATGAATATAACCCTTTGTTAGTTTGGTCTAGAAGGTTGTTTGGACGAGAAAGAGTTCAAGAACCATATAAATTTAGTGTGTTGGAGAGATGTCCTGTCTATTGTCTTGTCTTGTCTCGTCTTCAAGAAGAAGCAAAGAATCGGATTCATGGAAAAAAAAAAAAAAACCTACTTTAATGTCTACTTTCTTATGACTAATCAATTCTCTTGATAAAAACCTAGAGGGTGTCTGGTGGAGCTTTTAAGGATGGAAATGACACCATATGCGGATTGGATTCGTTATTCCATATCTCGGACCCAAACCAATTGGATATGAATTAAGTTGACTCACTCCAATTGGGCAGCCGGCCAGATTCATTCATGTGATTGCCTGCAGGGTTAATTTCTTAATATAATAGAGAATTGACATTGCTATCTGTTGGCCTATATATATATATATAACTGTGATTTAGATGTAGGGGCAACTCCATTATATATAATATTTAATAATGACATTGGTCATTAGTGACGAATTTTTGAACATTTTGATTCTATTATTTGAGTTTTTTATTTATTTTTATTTATTTATTTATTATTGGATATTGTTATGGTTATATAAGAAAACTTTGACCATGTGATAATTTTTTTAATGGTTATTTTCTTAATGCTACTGTTTGGGTTTAATTGTGATTTGGGAACATTTGTAAAATTTGTATACAAAAGCGAAAGAACTATTTTATTCAACAAAAATCGAAAATGAATAAATTTTATTTGGTTATGGATGAAAAACAAAGAAAATAAATCAAATACTATAGATAGCTTATGTATATAAGGATATTTTGAAAAAAAATAATAATAATTTCTTGAGGATGCTTAAGAGTAAGCCAAATATGATAATCTCATATTCTCGTAAATTCTATCAAATTCCTAATCATTCTCATATGTGGGTTTAGATATTAGTGATCACATTCCTCGAAATTCAGATTCTCGAGTATCACGTTTCTGAGAATGTGAATGCTAGGAAAATGTTAGATTTTAACGCCACGCACGTTATAGTTTTGTTCAAATACCATTATATGGTTCATGCATTTAGCCTCAGTTCATAACATCTACTATGGTTAATGGTTCTTCCTACCATGGCACCAAAGTTCATTTAGGTAAAAATGAAACTTTTGCTTCAATTTTCTAATCTCAGATTCAACGCAAGCGAGCTCTTGGAAAGAAGCCGAAATGGGCGTATAGTGTTTGCCGGCGATTCTATTGGAAGAAACCAGTGGGAGTCTTTGCTATGCATGCTTGCACAAGCTGTCTCCAACCAGTCCAGAATATATGAAGTACATGGAAACCCCATAACCAAACACAAGGGCTTCCTCTCCATGCGGTTCCAAGATTACAACCTCACAGTTGAGTATTACAGGGCACCTTTTTTAGTCACCGTCGGCCGGCCGCCCCGAAACTCATCAAATCAAGTCCGAATCACCGTTAGGGTCGATGAGGTGCACTGGTACTCCAAACACTGGTTAGGAGCAGATGTTCTGGTTTTCAATGCCGGGCATTGGTGGAACGAAGACAAAACAGTAAAGATGTAAGAGCTTCCATTGATCCTGCTCCGTATGATCAAGCATTAACATTCAAAACTAATTTCTCTTGTAATATAATTATGTGCTTCAGGGGCTGTTACTTCCAGGAAGGAGGCAAGATAAATAGGACAATGGATGTGATGGAAGCATTCCGGAGATCCCTACAAACATGGAAGTCTTGGGCACTACAAAATTTCGATCCTGAAAGAACTTTTATATTCTTTCGTAGCTACTCCCCGGTACATTTCAGGCAAGTCTCCCAAATCTCCTAAAGTAAAAATCTATTTAACTCCATCTCGATGATGGACTATTTCTTTTTTACTTGAGTTTTATGTGTCAGATTCGGAAAACGCATTAGCTATATGCACTATGACTTCAAAAAAACTAGTTAAGTTGCAATTAAAGCTTCTTATAATCACTTATGAAGTCCAATCCCACCTAATAAAGATCTCATGTAATTCTTTTATAATCCATATAATTTATGTGGACAATATATCTCCCACTCAAAATTCTTGACGTCCACATCAAGACCTTCGTCATGCAATGCTTCAACGCCACAAAGTGTTACTAGGTTTCTTTGATACCATTTGTAACTACCTCGAGAAAGTGATAGCCACAATAACTAGTCAAGTTACAATTGAAGCTTCCTAAAATTACTTATAAAGCCTAATCTTACATTGTAAAAAACCAATATAAGACTTAACATCTGTTAACTGCTTAATAATTCACCCACTCAATTTGAGCAATTTATCTTTAGAGTGTGAGACTAACTTTCGGAAGTGTCACAATTTAGCCATATAATTGATTAAATCAGTGTAAATAGGACACATGTTTGGAAAACTCTTTACCTACCCCATAATAATACTTTTTTCCCTCTTTCCTCTGGGAAAAGGAAAAAGGGCTAGAGAGGAGTTTTCAAGGGTAGCTTTCTTCTCATTTACATGCTTAAACTCAATGCATTTATTTTCTGTAGTTCAGAAAAAGGGGAACTCGTGTAAGAGCATTCTTAATGGAAGAGCCAAATGTTACTTTTATCTAAAATGGCTCTTCAAATGTTTAAAAAATCACCTACATTAGATTAGCTAAAAGAAAATGTAAAATAGATATTTGATTGGAAGAGCTAAAAAAGAAACTAAATGTAACAGCACTTTTCAAGAGAGCTATTTTATTTTTTATTGTTTCTCTCACCTGTTTTCTCTTTTTTCCAAATCTTTTCCTACTTTTTCTCTGCATGTTCTATTTTTCCTATAACTTTTCCCATTTTTCCTCTCACATGTTCTCTTTTTCCCAAAACTTTTCTTACTTTTAATAATATTTTAATAGAATAGATAGAAATATAGCTAATCGGATATAGAGACATTTAAGAGCATTCCCAATGGAAGAGCCAAATGTTACTTTTATCTAGAATATCTCTTCAAATGTTCAAAAAACCTCACACATTGGATGAGCCAAAAATATATGTAAAATAGATATTTGATTAGAAGAGCTAAAAAAAAAGTTAAATGTAGCAGCACTTTTTAAGGGAGCCATTTTATTTTTTAGTCTTTCTCTCTCCTGCTTTATCTTTTTTCTCAAATCTTTTCCCACCTTTTTTTTAGAAATATAACTAATCGGATGTGGAGACACTTAAAAATGACTTAGCTAAACTAGATAAAAGTGAATTTTAAAAAGCCATTTTACATAAAAATATGGCTCTTCCATTGAGAATGCTCTAAAAATGGCTTAGCTAAATTAGATAAAAGTGAGTTTTAAGAAACCATTTTACATAAAAATATGACTCCTCCATTGGAAATGCTCTAATCAGTCAATACTCAAAAGATTAGCAAAAACAGCCCGAAGGCCTTGTTTACTGATTATGAGCTCTGACTCGAGATTTTTATATGTAAAATTGCAGGAATGGCACGTGGGATAGAGGGGGTCTCTGCAATACTAGTACGGAACCAGAAACAAACTACACAATGTTGGAAGCCGAACCATTGAACAATGTACTCATTTCCAATGTAATCAAAGAGATGGATTATGGAAACAGGAAGATCCAGTTTTTAAACATCACATATCTAACAGAGTTTAGGAAAGATGGTCACCCTTCAATGAATCGTGAGCCAGGCACTCCAGCTCTAGCCCCACAAGACTGCAGCCATTGGTGCCTACCTGGAGTGCCGGATACATGGAATGAACTTCTGTATGCTCATCTATTGTCAAAAGGATTCAGAACCAAGTGATAAAAAAAATAAAAAATCATGTGACCTTGTAATTGATGATATATTTCACCTTTGACAGCTGTACAAATTTGCATTGGCTATTAGTCAGGCTAGTTCCTCCACATTTTCATTTGGATTTTCTTCATCGGGTTCCATCTCCTTGACTTTCTCAAGTTGCCTCAAGAGATACAGTCTTTCAGGTCCATATGTGGATGGTATCTGCCAAAAACATATCAGTTACCACGAAAGATACATATTTTGGCATCTCAAGAAATTTTTTAACAAAAAGGCTGTTAGAGAAATGCAACACACCATAGCTGGTACATATCTCTGAATAGCAGCCAACATGGCTGCATGCCCAACTGCAGTAACCTATACGACATCATTGTTCTCTACATTAGGTCAGAAATGAACCAATAGCCAAGAGAAACATATCATAACAACAATGTTTTCTCAGGTCATGTTAACTGTGATCATGCATAAAGGACGTATTAAATAGCATAGGCATGATTAAAGCTTTAGATAAATGTATATATATGAAACCATTATAGATTAATAATTTTTTTTTTTTTTTTTTTAATGTCTATTGTTGTATGACTACTTTCCCAATAACATGAACAAGAATAATTTTCTTCTCTCCCCAACTCAGATAATGTGGCAACACTACTTAAATTTGTGGGACAATAATGGTCCACCTGATCTGAAATGAAAGATGAAAATAAAAAGATGAGCAGCATCAGCCAAGATAAGAGTTGGGATGAGAAGCTAAAATCTACAACATGTCTTGAGTCAATATAATAATTTAGAAAGATATAAGGAAGAAAAACCAGAAAGTGAAAAAGGAGAATGCAATGTTGAATAAAAGGAGAACGCAATATGATAGAACTATTTCATTTTCAAACTCACAGGAAGAAGCATTAAAACCCCAATTGGAACAACTGATGCTAAGTCAGTCATCGTTCTTTTGAAAGCTTTCTTTTCTTTTTCCGTCAGCTCATCTCCTATTAGTACCCGTCTGAGCAACACCATAGAAGCAGCAACATCAATAGCTAGAAGCTGGGTTCCTTGCCAGACATCCTGCTCAGTAAAAAGAGGATTATCAAGTAGTAAAGTTGAGATAATCTCATGTAATCGTCAAGGCAAAGACATATTTGAGTTCTTAAATTATAAATACTACTACTTATTTCAAGTGTCAAATTGGGTGGCCTTGGCTTGGGTAGCAACAGCAAATTGAGGGTTTGGCTAGGTCTAGGCTATCAAAGTACCAAAAACATCAAAATCAACTTTCAGTGATTCTTTGAAATAGCAAAGCATGTATGCAGAATGTGGATGGGTTAAAATAGGAGTAATGATGTATCCTAGTTAGACAATCGATCATATTTTGACTGATGCAAAACAAAAGATATCCATACCGTGCTAGCTTCTTTTAGCTTGACAAATGATTTTTCAATTATACTATCCTTCTTCTGAACCTGGACCAATTGAGAACCTGTAGCATCATCCTGATAATTATCACCATCATCTGTAACCTTAAACTCCAGAAAACAAAAAAAAAAAAAATCTGATTAGCAACCTATAGCCTCAAACAACACCAATGGCAAGTAAAGGAGATTTTCATGATAATGTTCTGACACAAATGGACATGAGTATAACGTAAGGTTTACAGAAGCACATCTACCTCTCTATTTTGCCCACCCATACCCACACCCATGCACACGCAAGCGCACATGCGCAGGGACAGACTTGATATGTACTTTAGGTGACCACTTGGGTCACCAATGCAAAACTAGCAAAGCCACTTCTCATAGGGTCATAGATAAATATTGATGTTCATCACATGTAAGCAAAGCCAAGGACCCCAGTTAGCCAAAACTTTGTAATATCTTCTGTAGGCAATGAAGATCAGAACCAAATGCTGGCCAACCTTAGAATATTCCAACACATGGTCTCACCAAGATCTTTAATCAAAACCTTTTAGAATGTACAACAAGAGGAACTGCCCAGTATGCTATCAAATATTAAATCTTGACACTATTCATAGGTATCGTGTAGAACTACAAACCCCTTGAGATTTTGTAAAATACTAACTGCTATAAAATGGAAATGACATCTTGACGACTTCATATTTAAAACTTTTTGACAATTTTCCGAAATTTTCATTTTAAGGTAAAATTCCTAGCTATTAAAATATGTAGGGAAGTTTTAGGCATCTACTGTTACTAGACCATGGCCCAAGTGCCATAAGGAGGTCAAAAAGTCAAAAGAGCTGGCTGGGACTTCAGGTATCTTTAACCTAGGCCCCATCCAACATCCAACCAACCTTTGAACTCCACCTCCTAATGGCAGATTTGGATATATTTCATTTTATATATAAGCAGCTTAAGTCTTTGAGGTCTACCTCCTCATTTTCTGATTGATCAGCACTTCTTTGGACCCGTCTTTCAAGTTCTATTAGCTCATTTCTTAAAAGTTCAAAACGTCGAATTTCATTCGACTCTGAGTCTGCAACATCAGCATTTGAAGTATTCTGCTCCATGCATTCATTTTCCTGCACACACACAAAAAAAAAAAAAGGAGAGAGATTACTTTCTTTTCAACAAAGCATACCAGCTTCTAATGGCATAATAGGCATTTTTCAGAGACGAAGTAATTTGATTGTCAAAGCAAGAATGCCTTAAGCGTTCTCTTTTACTCTCTCTTCTTCTCTATGGCACATTGTTACTGTTCACGCAGTCCCTCAAGATCAATGAGATTTCCTCTTTTATTATCTCGTTGCAACCCCAAATCAAATCCTTCCCTTTATCCTATCAGAACCCCACAGCCCTATATACTTTCCCCTAAACAATAGCCATCAAACAGCCTTCCAGTCCAGGCCTAGAGAACCATCTTTGCTGCATCCAGAATCTCCTGCACCCTTGTTCTCAATTCCTGCAATTTCCCAGCCACCAAGATATAATCCTTCTAAACCCTACAATCCCAAAAGCCTTTTCTTCACCATAACAAACCCCAAGATCATAATTCTTTCAATCCTCAGAACCACCACAAGCAAACATAGACAAATTACTCAAATCCGTCCCACATTAGAATAGCTTGACTAGATTGTCATTATAGAACAGCAAAAGGAACACTCCTGAACTGCCTCCATTGTACTAGTACAACTTTATATCCACAAATTTAGTTGCTTTTTAATTCATATGTTGTTGCTCAATGCTCATAGAGACTCCTCTTGACCCAAAGTTGGGAATTGGCACTCTAAACACCCCAAGTGGACATACTTGGAATAAAATGGAGCTTTTGGCTTCCTAGGAAAGTAAGGTCTGATTAACTGGTGTTCTGAACAAGCCAAACCAACCCTCGACAGCCTAAACCCTAAGAATATATTATATTTTATCCTATTGACAGACTAAACCAAGCCCTTGTTAATCATAAACAATCAAACCAATCCACCAAAACAAACTTGGTTTTCAGAACAATCCAAAGATTTAAATACACCAACAAAGTATTAACTCTATCTGGCCGTAGCCTTAGCCTTGTAGCTACCCTTCCAAATTTTCAGACCCAAATTATAAAACCTTGTAACATCTAAGAATCTGCCAGCCAGATGAAATCACGCAAACCACAACAATGATGGACGTGTTACAACAAGAAATACCGAGGCCAGCCAAAAAGAACTTCAAGTGCTGCCTAATGAAGCGCTGTTTTTAAAGGAAAAAAGGCCCAAACAGTGATAAGGCTCTATGCCCATATGGATTTCAATGGCTTTCTTTCAAGCTTGTTGGGATGTGATCGAAACATACATTATTGGGGTGTTTCATGACTTTCATGCTTGTAGTAAGTTTGAAAGAAGCTTTATGCCACGTTCATTGTTCTCATCCCAAAGAAATCTAGGGCCATTGATCTTAAAGACTTCCGACATGTTAGTCTTGTGAGTGAAGTTTATAAGATCATTGCCAAAGTCCTTGCCAATAGATTGAGAAGGGTAGTGGAGAAGATTATTTCAAATTCCCATAATGTCTTTGTGGTAGGCAAATCCTTAATTTAATGCTTATAGCAAATCAATGACTGGATAGTAGGACCAGATTTGATGAAGAGAGGTGCATTGCAAGCTGGATATTGAAAAGATCTATGATCATGTCAACTGGTAGTCCTTACTATATTTGTTGAGAATGTGCAAATTCGGGAGAAATGGTGCTCTTGGATAGCACATTGCATCTCTTCGGTACACTTCTCCATCTTGGTGAATGGAAATTCGTCTGATTTCTTCAGCAGTTCCCGTGGGCTGAGACAAGGAGACCCTTTATCTCCTTTCCTATTCGTCATTGTTATGGAGGCTCTTAGTAAAATGCTTACTACAACAATCGATGGGGTCTTCTCTCAGGTTTGCGAGGTCTAGGCACTCTGTGTGATTAGTATATCCCACTTGTTGTTCCCAGAAGATACCTTGGTTTTTTGTGGGGCCAATCCTGATCTTCTTCAACATTTGCGGGACAATCCTACGTACTTCATGTCTCTTTTCCCCCTTCCAGCCGGTTTGGCAAATCGCATAGAGAAGCTCCATCGAGATTTCTTATGGGGGTGGGATAGGTGAAGAGTTCAAATATCCGATTAGTTGGTCTAACGTTTGCTCTCCAATTTTTGAGGAAATGTTGGGGGGTTCGAAACTTGAGGATGTTCAATCGTGCTCTTTTAGGGAAATGGTTGTGGCACTATGTGCATAGGAGAGAGGCATGGTGGAGAGTCATTATAGATTCTAAATTTGAAAATTCTTGAAGTGGGAGGTGTTCTATTGATCCCCCAAAGCCATATGGGGTGGGGCTATTGAAGAATATTAGGAAGGGGTGGCGGATAATGTTTTCTAGTCATACCAAATTTGACCTGGAAGATGGCTTCAAGATCAAATTCTGGGACAATGTGAGGTGTGAGTAGATGAATGACCCTTAAGGAAGCATTCCCAGAGTTACATAGCATTGCTTGTGTGAAGGATGCTTTTGTTGCAGTTCATTTTGATCTCTAGTGATTCCCTTCAATGGAATGTAAGCTTTATTAGAGTGGCTCGCGATTGAGAGGTGGAAGACAAGCTTTGGTGGCCCCTTCAAACAACGGGATGTTCGAGGATAGCTTTTTTTACAGGTCCTTACATGTAATGATGGCATTCCTTTTCCTGGGAAGAGTATTTGGTAGATCAAGGAGCCTCTAAGAAAAAAAAATTTCTCTTGGTCGGCGGGCTTAGGAAAGATCCTTAACAGGGATAATCTTAGGAAGCAACATGTCATTGTGGTTGATTGGTGCTGCATGTGCAAGAGGAATGCCTTCTTTAGTCGCTTTTGCCTTACAAAATGCCTTCTTTAGTCGCTTTTGGCTGTCCTATGGAAGATGGTGGTTCCCTCTTGCTTGTTGTGGTGCCTTTAGAGGAAAAGAAAGGATCGCGAATTCAAGGACCGAGAGAGGCGGTTGGAGGAGTTTTAAGTCTTTTTTTTATTCTCTTTATTCTTGGACAGCTACGTTTTTAGCTCCTTTGGTGATTACTTTTAATGATTTTCTTGTTCTTTTTTCTCTTTCTAGATAGGTGTTTCTTTTGTATATTTCCTATGAACTTATATTGCACTTTGCACTTTTAATGACATTTCAATTACTTATCCCAAAAAAAAAAAAACTTTCCGCAAAACCATGCACACTTTAATTTGAAAGATCAACAATCGTCAACCTTCAACCAACCCAATCTATACATATATGGTAATCTGGTCATCCAAATACCAATAATTCAAGAAAAATTCATCAGTTGATTTGAGACCTAAGTCTATACATCTAGCTAGATATCTAAAGCTTTTGAGACCTATACTAAGGAGGGAGGTGGCAACACCTAAAGTGCTGGCCTTTTGAGTTTAATATGAAGGGCATGTGAAAAATGAAAGACACATTCCTAACAAATGAATGTATGCATAAATACAAGCATGCAGTAATGAAAGCACCCAAACACATGATAGGATGACTGTGGCTACAATTTTATTTGACATAAAGACATACAGCCTTGCCCTGACCAGAAAGAATGATATATCAGATCAATGTCATTGTTGTTTGCTTTAAGTCAAACAGATCTACATTTGAGCCAGACAGCAATCATATTGCTTACATGTACAAGAATTCCTAAAATGTAAATAATGCATTTGGCTATGACTCCATGCACTACTAGGTAATAAATGCGCGAGTAATTAATGTTGTATAGTCATGGTAAAAGCAAGGCATACAGATCCATCCGAAACTGACTCTGGACCAGGCTTCCTGGCTGGAGGGCGCATGAAGAAACTCCACAATCCACGAGATTTATTGACAACTCTGGAAAGAAATCCTTTTTTGAATAAGAGAAACCCAATAAAAAAAAAAAAAATCACAGGTCACTGTGGAAATATCAAAGATGAGCATTAAATATTAAGCTTGCAGCACGTGAAAGAGCTAAAACTACTGTATAGGTCCCATACCTGTCGCTCCTGTCCAGCACTACATTAGCACCATTCCTGTTTTTCCCTTTCAAGTGCTGTTGCTGCCCACTGATTCTTGATTCTCCCTAGATGACCAGTACAGAAATACCAGCAATAAATGAGAAAATATGCATATTTCAACAAGGATTGGAAATGTCTTTTTTTATTTTTTATAAGTAATCGAAAATTCATTAAAAAGTGCAAAGACGAAACCCAAGTCCACAAGACATATACGCCTAATAAAAAAAGCAGATAAAAAAAATCATGAAAAGCTAGAAATGTGACCCTAACTGATTGAGCATGAAGCTGAATAGATCAAAAAGAAAGAATTTAAACTGCACTCTTTTTGTTTGAAGAAAGCAACCACGTAGGCTCAGAAAGGGGTTAAGTACCACACTTTGAACATGCAAAGAAGGGCACATGTCGAATTGGTGTTTTCAATGCATAATTAGATTTTCTACAAAGGTGCAGTTTTCTAATTAGTGGCTATTAATTTTACATCTTTATCACTAAAATTTACATATCAACAGATCTCTTAGTTAATAGTAAGACTTAAAAGAACACAAAATAACATAAAATTAAAGCAAATTTTTGCATCCTGCTTCCCTTAAAAAACTACTAGTCTGAAAAAGAAAAAAGGCAAGGCTCACAACACGTCGAGTTCTTCAAGATAGTGAGAAAGTCAAGTTGAGTGCTGTCACTGATAGTCAACATGTTATGAGGTCCAAACTATACTTAAATAAAATATTAGAACAGGAACAAATATACCTGCTGAAGGAAATCTGCTTTTGCTCTGAAAGAAGCCCCCAAAAATTCGGCCTCTTTTTTTAGCTTCCTTATTTTCTCAAGGTCAGAGCAAGCAGCTTTTAGATGCTCTTTTCCAGAACCAGAACTTGATACATGCAACTCTTGAAGTAACTTTTCCAGTCTTATAAGAGCTTCTTCCACACTCTCCAATGCCTGACACCATATGTCAATCTCACCATATCAAAAAAGCTTTCAACCAATTCCAAATAAAAGGACATACCATAGGACTTTTCAAACTGGGACAACAATGGTGTTCAGAAACCCATTCATCGGGCTCATCAACAGAATGGTGAAACACCGAGGATCATATTAAAGAGGTGTATTTTGTGATTTTACCATAATGCAAAGATAGAGGATGCCATTAACCTAGAAATAAATGAAATTAATGGAAATGATTAAATGCTTAAGTGTGAGCATATGTACATTCTTACATATAAAAAAGGCTTTAAGGATTGCGTTGAACATTAAATTTTTTATGTTGCTGTGTGGTAGATGAATGCAGTGGCACATGTACTGATTATTATATTATATATTATAACTCAGAGAGAGTTCTTCTTTTTCTTTTTTCTTTTTTGTTCTAATGCATTTTTTTTATGCTATCCAATTTTTCCTAGCTTTCTTTTGATTTTCATATACCAGAATGGTGTATAGGATATTAACTGATACTAAGTCAGAATTTCAATACATAGTTAAACAAGGTCCACTGGCGCAATAAAACTGACAATCATAACTGTAAAACCTACTGTTCACTTAACTTCAGACACTTATAGGGAATATTACTCTTGAAACAATTCAATTAAAAGCAACAACACTGGAAAAATGAAAAGCAACACAAAAAATACAGATTAAGCAATGAAGTCCCTGATGAGACATTAGTGAATCATGTCCATTAAATCCTTGCATATGTCCACCAATATCAAACCAATATTAATCGGTGCAGGAAATGCTGCAATCAACACACAAGCATCCCCACCCAGTAAGTGTCTTTTCGGTATTCTTTTGAATGTACTGGACTTCAGGTAGAAATCATAGTCCCCACATTCCTTATCCAAAATACTTTTAGTCTACTACTTCTAAATGACACAAGAGCTTCTGCCATGAGTTCTGAGACATGGTTCACTGCTCAGAAATAGTAGCCCCAGTCCTAATAGCGCTTTTAAATCAAAACTGAAAAGCCTTTTAATTCTTTCCATTCCATGCATTTGTTCAAAACTACACAATTACTTATCCAAACTACTTTTAGTCTACTACTTCTAAATGACACAAGAGCTTCTGCCATGAGTTCTGAGACATTGTTCACTGCTCAGAAATAGTAGACCCAGTCCTAATAGCGCTTTTAAATCAAAACTGAAAAGCCTTTAAATTCTTTCCATTCCATGCATTTGTTCAAAACTACACAATTACTTACTAGGTACTAGTGTATTAGAATACCATTTCATGTCTGATTGCTCTGCAAGAACTGGAGGCTTGACAATCCTGGCTATTGTTTAGATCAAGAATGAGATGGTGGCTTTAAGAATCTATCTAAAGCACACAAAAAATAAATACAGGACCCTTGTGATTAAGGTCTTCTTGTTTACCTGACAAGTCATATGGGCTACTTGTGACTTCAACATTAACATGAAGCCATTAAGCATAGGGAACTATGAAACACACTTGATTTAAATGGAAGGAAGCCAACCTTATCAAAAGAATCCAACTCTTTCTCAGTTGGTGAGTAAGTCATAGATCCAGTCCTCCCAACAGAATTCTTATTGCTGCTTTCGACCATATCGTTCCTGCATTACATATTTTGAAGAAGCATAATCTGCAATTACTAATTGATTTTTAAACACTGTGCCATGGTCCAGATGCACTAACCATACCATATTTTACAGGTTCATTCTTTTAATTTTGAAACAAAGAGGAGTATACACATGCACTTGTGTGTGTACATGTGTGTGCGTATGCATATGTGCGTGTGGTGTGTTTTGTGTGTGTGTGTGTGTGTGTGTGTGAGAGAGAGAGAGAGAGAGAGGGCTTGGCCTTCATTTGCTTACTTTAATATCCCCAATTCTTCCATGCACTCCGATAACTTATTGTGCCTAAACAAATAAAAAAACATGTTGTAATTGCAGAAATCACATGCATTACTTATTGTTCAACTATTGCTGCACCACGAGTTAAATTACCCTCTAGACAGGAATTTTGCTGCCTTAACATTAGAAGGTTTCTCTAGCCATTTACTGTACTTAATGAAGCTCTGCATCCAATGAGAGCAAACATCTATTACTTGGGGGATAGCTTCAGCATCGGGAGGACCTTCTCTTTTACTTCTATGGCCATGTAACTGTTTCTGGGTGACAAAGTTGCCTGGATAAAAAGGAAGCCAATCCAACTCTTCGCAGACAACCTATGGAATTCAAAAGTGTGATTAAATGCTGTAACGGAACCATGAAACATATTTGTAAGATTGTAATGACCATGCATGCTAACCTCAACATACAATTGATAAGAACTTATTGATGAAAGCTGAGGATAGTATAAAACACTGCCCCCAATAAGGTACCTGCAAGAAAAATGGGATAATTAAATAGCCAACCAAATCATAGAAGCAATATCAAACTTAAGGAAAGAGAAAAGAAAAAGAGTAAAAAATAGAAGCTATACCTAATGTAGCTGTCAATAGGATCATCAATAACATCAAAACCACTAGCAGATAGAAAAGACTTTGTGCTTCTGCCCAAGGCAACAAAGAATCCAAATATAGCCAAATCCCTCTCCAAAACCTGTAGTAAATTAATACTGACTTTTATTAACAGCTTCTACATGATTAGAACAATACAGTTAAATGTACACAAAGTGTATAGGCCTCTAGCATACTTAACTCTCTTTCTTTCTTTTTTTTTTTTTGGAAGTAATAGACATTTATTAGAAAATAAAGCTTCTTTTTTTTTTGGATAAGGAAATTTAAAAAATTTTGGATAAGGATAGAGCCCTTGTCGTCAATCTCAATAATTTCTTTTTGCTACCCACTCATAATGGATGGGGAGTTGTTTTTTTTTTTTTTTTTGACAAGTCTTTTATTAATTTTATTTTCTAATACACTTGGTTACTTTAAACTTCCTCAAGTTTTTTTTGATAAGTTTTAAACTTCCTCAAGTAGAACCATGTGATTTGAACATTTGGCTAATTCCCAAGCGTTTGAAGAAGATTTCTAAAATGGTTTACTATGACAGGCCTACCAAAACACTGCAACTCACACAAATACCTTTTGGATGTATCAAAAGTATATGTTTATATGATAGTCAATGGTTATATCTTCAAATATATTACGCGTATTCTGCAACACAAACCAATTGCTAGACAGAAATAGTAGGTAAGGAGGAACTCAGAACTCCCTCATTTCTCTGTCATTCTTCTTTTCTATACTTCTTCTACAGATCCTAAACTTATATGTTTTCTTCCAAACCAATTTGCAGATTGGTTATTACTTTAATTCTCTACAAAAACATTGCTATTATAAATTAGGTCAAAATACAATTTTGATCCGTGAATTATGGGTCAAATTCCAAATCTATTCTTGAATTATCAATTGTTTCAATTTAGTCCTTAAAATTTGAAGAACATTCAAGGTTTCTCTTACTCTACTTCACTGTTGCTATGCAAAAAGCACTTTCTGATGTCACATACTCACATACAAAAACATTTGCAGATGAGACATTTTTTTGGATATATGTCCTTATAGTGTTGACACCGCATTCGGGCTACTTGCTAATCTCATAAAATTTGATCAAATGGAGACATGAGAATTCAATATTTTAAAGAAAAGTAACATAGAAAGAAGAAAAAAACAAACTAGGAATATCATATTAATACTTAAAGTCTTACTTCAAAATGATGTGTTTTAGCCATTAAGTTCATTAACTCCAACTGTATCTTAAATTCCAACTTTTAAATCAATAAGTGGCCGTTTAGAGGGGTGAAAGGCAACGTGTTCTCTCTAAAGCTACAGATAACTTAGCACTAACCTCAATACTTTCAGATGTTGTTAATCGTGACCATATTTTCTCCCTATCTATAGCTCGTTGCAGCTGCTTCTGCACAAGATTTACCCAGAAAACAACCTCTTCTGCACCTGAATCATTATTTACTCTACATGCTGCAGCTCGAGGACCAAAATGAACAAGAAATTCTCTGTGTAGACCCATATCCTTCATAGAATAATAAGCCTGGCGTATTGGAATAAAATCAACCAACATGTCCATCAATCTACCAGTTATTTCTGGAATCATGGAAAAGAATTGCTGACAAGAAACTTTTGCTGGACCAAGTTTTGTAATTGCTGCAATGCAAGTAAGTGCAAGCATGAGCACTGCTTCATCACTTGCATTCCCCGATCCCAATGACATACCTTTTCCAAACCTAGAAGCAAATTAAACATTACATCATTTCTACACTAACTTCAAAATCATCCTGCAAAATCTCAACATACAGTAACTTGAAGGTGACAACATACACAGCAGTGGCAGCACTAAAGCGCCCACCCCCTTCAAAATAATTAACAAAGGACGTGACCACCATTGGAACTTGCTCAGACCAAAACCATTCAAAAGCTTCAGGTTGGTTGGATGATAATTTATCCCTGATTAAGCTCTCTAGTGGAGCAGATTGCCGTAATAAACTGCATAACAAAAATTAGACACATCACAAAGCCTTAGACAAAATGAAAAGCAAAAAATAGCTAAAAGAACAGGAAAAAAAAATAACGAAATAGGCAGGTTAGTGCTATAGACAAAGAAAATACAAAAGCATAAGTCAAAACTATATAAAAACATATAGTCAAAAATCTAAAAGTCTACCATTACAGATCCTGCCTCCAAAATGAAAGCAAAATACAAGTTTTCTCAATTTAACTTAATGTAAAAACCCAATCCAAGAGTTAGATATGTAAACCCAAATCCAAGAGTTAGATCATAAAAAATAAATAAAATAAAATAAAATAAAGATTTAAAAAAAAAAAAACAACTATGTCAAAAAGTGGCCAGTTATTAAAAAAGGGAAAGCAACTGAAGCTTATATTTGAAATTTTAAGACTTCACATTTGGTTTTAAAATTGGCTGTGCGCAACCAACAATCAACTCATGCCATTGATAAGTTGAATGCAATAAAGTAAACGCCATCATAATCCAAAGATGTGAAGAAATCTTAGATCCTTAACTCTCGCAAGAAACACTATTTTCATCAACAAAGTGGACATTTATACAGGACATATAGGCTTTAACTTGACAACAAAAAGCCGATTTGATTAGATCCTTAACTCTTGCAAGTCTGAAACACTATTTTCATCAACAACGTGGACATTTATATCCAGGACATATAGGCTTTAACTTGACAACAAAAAGCCGATTTGACAAGCATCTAAAAATCCATAGCTACTTAGCAACATAAGAACTGATAACATGAAATATAAGCAACCTACTACCTCCTTTGAACAACAAGATTTATATCCCTGTCTCTACCATCACCTCGGGATGAGATCTCGATCACAGCTTGCAATAAGCAATACACAGAAGCCTGAGAAAATTCATTATTATTCAGATAGCCTGGATATAATATGAGTTTAAATTAAGTAAGAAATGACTAGTCAAAACCCTAGCACAAAGAGGTCAAAATCCAGTTATCTCTTATAACTCATCAAATACGAATGCCTATAAGCTTAACCCACTTGTGTGATATATTGAGAAGTAATTTCTAGAAAAACAGTAGTATAATGTATTGACTAACAAATCTACTGAATGATACAGGAAACTAAAATTGCATATGGAAAAAACACTAGTTCTGATATGCATGGATAACAATTTATTAAGCAATAAAATATATCTATCAAGCCAGTGTAAGAGCGTATAATTGTACAATGAAGCATTTATCAATGCATAACTTCTGAAGAATGTTGCAATAACTTTTGAAGAAAGTTTCATGGCAATACCTGATAAGACAGTGTTTTCAACCATGCATTTCTGTCTATACCAAGCCAGGCAGTTGAAAACCAAGATATTTTTGACAATGGGCCCTGTTCTTTGATTGCCAACTCAAAAATCCTGGCAGCCTCATGCAAATACTGGATAAGTCCATCGCTATAATCTTCCCCTTGGAGTGATTGATTTAGTTTGACCCTCATTCCCTCCACACCACCGCTGGTACTTGCTTGGGGACTCCCATTGACTGTTACACCCTCATCACCAGATGCAAAAGGACGGAGGTGTCCCATTCTTCTTGATTTACGAAAGGTTAAACAGTTTTTCCTATATCCCACCAACCAATGGTTAAGACCATGATTATTCCTCTCTAATAAAGCGAGCCTTATAACACATCTCTTCCTCAAATTACCCCAGTTAATTAGGACATGATCTGAGTTTGCCACTTGCTTGCAGGAAAGACAGGTTCTAATTGGCTTCCCTGATACCCATGCATCTGAAGAGCTGCAATACAAAACACAACAATAAGATGCAAGCAAATTAAAGAACATTTTCACCCCAAAACACAACATCTGAAGAGCTGCAATACAAAACAGAACAATAAGATGCAAGCACATTAAATAACATTTTCACCCCAATAGATTACTTTGAAGGATTATCATGGGATGTAAAACCAAAGTTCCAATGGTAAGTGTGACAGGGACATAGCTTCTCAAAATACGAGAAGTTGCAGCTGCTTAAGAAATACCGCTGATCTGCTTCTCAAAATCCACCAAAAAAGCAGAAACCGCCGCACAAAATCAACAAAAAAACTAGAGCAGCATTTGGTTTACCATTGAACCACGGGGCAGCTTCTGCTTCCTAAAAGCTGAAGGACTCCTAAAGAAGCCGTGAAATCCCCACAAAACAGTAGCCATGTCTACTACACTCAAATCTCATCCAGCATTTTAAAATGTTACAGCTATTAAGGCTCCAAACCTATCCTACAAAAATTGCAAATAAGTTCCATTTCAAATGCAACATTTCGTCGTAATTCCTCACTCAATCTAGCCACTCAAACTCACACATAATTGCTCAAAGGTCCACAGCCACAAAGTATCGCAAATGATAACAACAACAAACAATGTTCATTAAAGTAATATGAAAAATCAAGCATTAAATACACATATTATCTCGTTTCATCCGACTTTAATCTCTGCTTAACTGCCAAGATATAGGTACAAAATTAAGAAAAAAAAAAAAAAAAAACCAACCAACTAGTGCGCAATAACGTAATTGGACTCACTAGCTGGTTCAAGAGGATTAGACACAAATGGACAATAGGATGGTCGATTTTCCTTCTTTTGCTCATTAACTTTTCCGCAGTTTCTCAGCAAACAAACAATGAAAATTGCCTTAAATTTCTGAGTCCAACAAAATAATAAGCGAGTCGGAGAAAGAATAGAGCACCTTGAATGGAAGAAGCTGTTGCGCTGCAATTTAATGGCCATAAATGGGAGAGAGAAAATCAATGGGAAAATCTGCTCCGATGCGCATGAGAAATTGGAGCGCTGCAGATTTTGGGTGACGCTGTTTTTGGTACAGAAAGGGAAGGATGACGTGGCTAAAAGGCTCTATCCGTGTACGTGGAGAAGCGAATGATCACAAAAGTCGAACACAAAAATACTTCCTTATGGAGGGGATTTCCTGCGGTAATGGGAGTTTGGAGCTCCAACGGCGACATTTCCTTATTATATCACCTGTTACAGGAGATGACGAAAATTCTAAATAATACCCGCCGTACAACGTTTATTTTTATAAAAAAAAAAAAAATTATTTCAATCTAATTTATTAATTCAGTCATTGGAAACAAAGATTACTAATCATTGAAGTGAATATTTATAGGCAAATATTATTTTTATTGGTGTTGGAAAATAAATCATATTACTATTGGGCTTGTGATTGATCATTATTGAATTTTGATCTAATAGTGATTTTAATAACCACATCGTTCTTAGTAGAACACAAGTAAGCCTCATAGAATTACTCTATTACTCTATAACCCACACCACACAATCAATGCTATCAATTATGTGAAAATAACTGTATAAACTCACTGCATGGAGAATAATTCTTACTACAAGAAGAATAATTGTATAATGATCACAACTTCAATCCGTCACGTGATAAGCATCAAAGGTCATATTCATAAGTCTCGATAAAAATGGTCACCCTCTCCAAAATACGGGAGAGGCTCAGATTCTCTCTCTCTTAAAACGTTTTTCATTCAATTATTTTGTTAAACAATATATTGCCTTAAGTATTAGAGTGTCTTAAGTCTCAACGAATTTTCAGTAATCATTTTTTCTATTTTATAGATGGCCATCACTTGCTTGATAGTTAGAAATATTGTTTCAACAATTGGTAAAAAAAAAAAAAAAAGGTAATTCATTTTCCTTTTAAGACAAGTATAAATCAAATGTTATGACATATAAGGGATTCGAACTAATTACTTCCACTTTACGAAACGTGGTCACAGTCAATTGAGCAATCCCTTAGAAATGACGAAAGAAGTTTTTAAGTCAGAGTATAATCTGTGACTTTTATTTTTGAAAAATGCTAGGTTTATAAACAAATTTTACAAAAAAATCTTTTACAACATGTTGTGGCATAATATGATTGTGTTTTTTAAAAGTTGAATTTATCTCATTTCCAATCATATTGTGCTACATCATGTTGTAAAAATTTATTTGTAAACCTAACTTTCCTCTTTATTTTTAATACCGTTATAAACGTGCCCAACTTTCCTTTTTAGTATACATGAATACAATATATGCATATTGAGTGTAAACTTGTATATGTAATATAAAGTAAATAATTTGGAGACCCACGGCCAAAATGTGGGTCTTGGGCCAATGAACCACATTGGCCGAAGCATTCACCGTTCGTGAGAGTCCATACCTCCGGCCCAATATTGGGAGGCTCTAAGATATTCATGGATTGATCTTTTACAACCACCTTGCCACTTTGCTCAAAATCTCTCCCCCAATATTGGCCTGGGAGGCTCTAACCTCTAAGTCAATAGCTATTTTATTCCAACAAAATGAAAATGAACAGGTTTAATTTAGTTATATATGAAAAATAAATCAAAATCAATATATAAAATTGAGAAACTATTGCATTCCGCAAATAAACATAAATAAACAGGTTTTATTTGATTATAAATGGAGAAAAACAATAAATCAAAACCTTTATATAAAATTAAAAAGTGATGAAATATTTTATCCCACAAAAATGAGAAATTAATAGGTTTTAGTTGGTCATAGATGAAAAATAAAGAAAATAAATCAAACAATATATAATATTTTATATATAGGGAAACAAAAGAAAAACCAAGGTTTATATATAATATAATTTTTCTTCCATTTAATTTTTAAATACTTTGTATCAAAAACCCTAATGCACTTGAAGAGAGAAACTTAAGATTTAAGAATACTTTGAGAAGCACAAATAATTCTTATGGGATGCAAATTATGCAATGGAGTAAATGAAACATAGAAATATTATATTTACGAGAATCCTATGGTATTCTTAATTATTTCCAAATGTTAGTTTAGTCAAATTTATGTTAAATCTCTATTCCTAGAAATATGGATGCCGGTGGAAATATTAGATTCCACCAACCAAATGCCGCTTAATCTACCAGACAATTTGCAATGTTCCATTAATTTAAAATTTAACAAGTAAATTTATTTTTTTTTGTAAATTATTAGTACCTCCTACCTACTCCTAATAGCACTTAAAACTTTGACCCAAAAAAAGGTTAAGGGAATTAATTAATAACTAGGTTGTAATTTTATTAAATGTGTATAAAACCCTTTTAGGAGGCTATTGGTGGTCAATTTTGGAAAAGATGACTTCTCACTCAACCCTATCTAGCTAGCTAGGCCATCTAAATCATAATTTGGGTAGCCCCTTTAGGCCTTTACTTACCATATTGGCAAATGAGTATCATTCAAGGATTGGCACTATTGGTGAATCTTGCCATGCACTTCAACTTTTATTTTTGTTTGATTGAAATTCACCCCCCAACCCCAAAAAAAAACTCATCAGGAAAGTTTGACCTTAAAAGGATAAAAACAGCATTTAAGAAGCCCTTCTTAGGGCTATTGGTAGTCAAATCTGGAAAACAAGACTTCTCACTCAAGCCACCTAAAGTCATAAATTGGGCAGCATTGTTGCCATGGTCTAAACTTGCCTATTTACTAGATGCTAGAGCTTTGGATTAGCCACGGTTCATACTCGCCAGTTGAAAGCAACATATATGTTTTTTTTTTTTCAAATATTAATTAAAGGTAGTAGTAAAATATTGACATTATTTTTCCTCAGTGGAGAGTAGGCAATGAGAATTGAGCGGCCGCGAATAATTTTTAACATAATTTATGAATGTCATACACAGTCTATAAATGTCGTACGTATTCAATATGAAATTAGTAGGTTATAGATAATAAATTTGGTTTGTTTAATAAATATGTTGAATTATAGTTAGTCTATATAGACTTATACTCATGTATCGACACGGTTCAAACCCAATACACAACATAAGATTTTGCAATTTTTTACTTAACATGCGAATTCAACACAAAATTAATGAAGTAGGATTGAAGAGTCTGAGTTATTTAATTAAATAGGTCATATTATAGTTGACCCTTATATTCTTATATACATACATCGTCACAACTCATATCTAACACACAAACACCAATAGTTACCCAAGTTATGCAAAGAATACAACGTGACTCCAATAATATAAGGTTGAATTAGGAACTTTTATATGTGTGTTATGACACCACTCAATCTAAAAAAACCTTAAACTTAGAGGTTCTGTCCGATTTGTGACTCAATCGTTTTTCATGGTAATACTCAACAATATTCATGTTCTTCTCGTACTTCCCATAAAATCTTGTAGATTTCTGTTGTCTACCTCTAACATGGTAACGTTCAAATAAAAAGTGTCAATCACTGACTAAAACGAAAAAAGAAAAATATTTTTTCTTTGCCAAAATAAATAATAAAAAATATCCTATAAAGAAAATGCATATACAATATTTAATGCCATTTACTTTAAGCATTTCCAAACTCTTCTGACTAGCAAATGATATGTTCGACATTTCTAGAAGTAGATATCTACGTCATGGCTAACGTAAGCCGACGGAGAGTGCACTATCTCCTTTTCCAAGAATTCATTCACGTTTGTCTCCCTCTGTAATCGCATAGGCCCATCTAACAGCCACCGGTTCAGCAATTACTATGGCGTTAGAGCATGAGTTTACCATGGTTTTAAGCTAGTTGAACCGGTTTGAGTCACATCTTATGAAACGAAAGTCATTAATTTAAATATTATTTACTAATATTTAAATTAATGACTTTTATTTCATAAGATGTGACTCCAACCGGTTCAACTAGCTTAAAAGAAAAAAAAAATAAACATTCGGTTTACCATTGTCGGTTATGAATTTACAGGATTGTTTCAACTTGTATCAACAGATCTCTTTTAGCATTGAGATTCATTATCTACTATTACATTTTTTTCTCTTAGAAAGTTAAAAAAGTTTATCGAAATACAAACTTGTGCACCCACCATGTGACTTATTAGGTCATGGTTAGAATATTTTCTGAATTGCATTCTCACCTCTTCCGCCCCACTTTCCTCCTTCCCTATTTGTAGTGGTAAGATTCCCCCTCCTCTAGCTAGTTCGATGTCTTTCAACATTGTAATTAAAAAAAAAGGTTAAGTTAGAACATTCATACTTGGCTAAGTCACGCTTGAAAAATGCCAAGGCTATGATTAAGACGCACAAAATTTAATAACTTTATAGACAAATTGCCACCCCCTTAGCTCACCCTACGTACGCTAGCTAGCTAGTTTCCCATCTGCACCATCAATTATGTTGCATTCAACCCTAATAAGGACACTCCAACTATACACTACTAGCATCTTCTTTGTGATACGCATGCAGTTCATGAAGGCAACATAAATATATTTATTATTCGAATGGTGACACAAAAAGTAAGAGATTAGTGAAAAGTTGGTGTGAAAGAGTGGACTTTCGTGCATTCGGAGACAGTGGGGGCAGTACAATGGATGTCGGATGAGACATGAAAGAGTCCAATTCCAACCTCCACGAGCTCGAGAGGAAAAAAGAAAAAAGAAAAAAAAGTCCAACCTATTTTTCTTTTTAATGATGAATGGTATTTGTGCTCAAACTTCTAGCACATCTATGTAGATTATATATGGAGACCATAATAGAACGTATTATAAAATTAATCAATTCAAAAGATTAAGCTAGTGACTTTGAGTTCAATTCTTATGATATGTCTAACGTGAGACTAAATTGTTTTTAACTCAAACGTGTATGCTTAACAATTTTCTCTTCACGTGTGAGCTATTACATTTACTACGTATGCACTCTCCCTTAGACAAAAATTCTTTTTTCAAGTGTTCTCCCGCGCCATCGCCAAAAGCCTTCACGCTTACAACCATGCATGATGCATGCAAGCTATCCTATTTTTTAGCCCACTCTACCATGGGTAACATCAGATCAATGACCTTATGAGAATCCGTTAAGTGTACGTTGTTGTGCTCATTGGCTCAGATACTACTATGGAGGAGATTTATTCCGTAGAGAGTTTTTTTAATGAAACCATAAACATATTAAGACACAACTTAACCCAGAAAGACGTACAACAAAATAAAGGACACCATAAATCCAAAAAATTTAACCTAATGGGTTTATTCCCGATTGTGTTATATTAATTATTCATTCTTATATATATAATGTGATAATTGTTTTTCGCTCACGTATATATACTCAACACTATCTTACTTTTAAAGTTTTAATTCTTGTGAAGGCGAGCAAGTTTTTCTCTAAATTGAGTTGAAGTAAATTTTTCAAATTCAATTTATTCAACTTACATCCATGATTTCATTACATTTTTAATAAACGTATGTAATTTTTTAACATATTGTAAAAATTAGGATAAATGTCCATATAACATGCTGGAGTTTATTGAATTTCTTACAACCCAAGTGAAAAAGAGAGAAATAAGAACCATAATGATGGATTAGTGACAGGTTTTCAAATGTTATATTCAGATAGAGATCTTTGACTGGATATATATTAAGACAGATCTCCGGATATAATTATATCTTAATGCTTAGCCGACTATCGTGGATGTAGTAGGTAAGCATGTCCCATATGCCCTCATATTTTATATACGCATGCATAGAAAGCTCATTTTCAAAGAATGCACACAACACTCAACAAAATTAAAGAGAAAGCAAGCCTGGCCTGTTTATATTATTTATGATTTAAACTCTATAACCACTATCTTTACCATGCAATTATTTTCTCCCCCACATTATATTTTCAAGAGTTAAAGAATTTGTTTCTTCACACCATATAATTCTGATCACATGAGTTAGTATTCAATTTATTCAAACACATCTTACTCATAATATTATATGATTTAACTATCAGAAATTCTCCGCTCGCCCCGAGCCGGTGCCGCTCAAGTAGTTTTCTCTATTTTGTAAGTGTCTATCATTCAATCCGATTGTACATAAATTTGTATCAACATAATTAATAATATAAGCAATATTGTTACAAAAATTAATTTCGTAATGGGATAATTAAATTTGATAGATTATTAGAATTTAGAAGGAACTTGAACCTCCTTCAAACTTACGTTTGAAAATAAACCTTTATAATTACTTTATTAATGGTAAACCTAATCAAATTAATCTTAATCCCAATTGATAATTAATAGTATTTGTTAACTACAATTCTACTTTAGTACAAATTTTAACCCCCTCCTGATTCTCGTAACAAAAATTATGTAAATAAATACATGCATATGAGATTCTATAATTATTTACATGCAAAAACGTGTAAATAAACAAGCAAGAGAGTATCCCCTAGCCTGTTCTCCCATGTATCTAACTATCTATTAGAAATAATAATAATAATAATAATAAGCAAAAGAGTATCCCCTAGCCTGTACTCCCATGAATCTAACTATCTATTAATAATAATAATAATCGAATGATTCTAGCCTGTATTGTCGGACCTAGTTTTTCGCTTTTCTTGGTAACCTGTGAGGGATAATGCTAGACATCCTATAGGATTCTTCTTAAAATGCTTCTCAAATGATGTGGCAAGAATTTTTTTCCTTAAAAAATTCTCTTTCTCTTTCCTTTGTCTCCCACTTCTTTTCAAAATAATACTTTTCACATTATTTGAAAAAGATTTTAGGACACCTAACAGCCCTCAACCCTGTGAGTGTAGTTTTCAGGGAAGCATCTTTCACAATTGAATGCCCACCAAACAAGGGAATATGAATTTAAATATTCGTACACAACTAACGACAAAATCTAAAGGCATAGACATACACATATAATAAATTTACATGAGTAATAAAATAAGATATATATTTTAATGAACAGAATTTTGTTGGTGAATGGCTACTTATATATTTTATTTTCTAAATATAATCTTTGAGATTTCACATGTCTCGAGAGTCGATCTGTTCCGGTCTGTATTGTAAGATTAGATAAACAATGTGGATCAAAATTAGAAAATATAGTTTAATTTTCAGCAAGAGGGGTAAATCATTTCCAGAGTTGACTGGAATTTTATAATTAATTTGCTGGGAAATTGTGAGGGAAGGTTCTCTATCCAGAGTCCAGACAAACACACAACGGTCAAAAAAATCTATATCGCATAGTTTAATCTTCACATAATCATCAAGTGAATCGTGTTAGTCAACGATTCAATTTTCATTACAACTTTATCAATAAAGCATTGATATGATTAAATTAGCTGGCATTTTTCAATTTATAGGAAAGAGAAATGTGATATATATAAATATCACACAATATAATAAATGTGATCATATATATATATATATATATAAGCAAAAAATTAGGTCGAAGAGACCAATTGTAGCTATCCTAGTAACACTTACCTGCTGGGAGCCACACAAGAAGGACCTAAATGGTAGGAACCGTAGCGCTCCTTCAAGTCCGACTGAGTCATAGCCTGACCCAGCCCCACCAGAGCATCAATGGGAACCAATGTGACTAATATTAATCAAGTATATGTAGAGATTTTTCATTGCGGAGATTCGAACACACGCCATAGTACATACTCAACCACTTTTGGAGTTTTTTTGGGCCATTGAACCATCATTTATCCTAAAAATTAAAATTTTAAAATAAATAATGATTTATTAATTAACATGGTATGAGAGTAAATGTCTCGAATTCAAACCATATATTCATCATTCATCTCATATTTCACCTAAATATTTTATGTATTAGCGGATTACCTCTATGACTATGACCAAATCACCCGAAATATCTTGTTCAATCTTTCTATTTTTCTTGCTTCTATTATTCTTTATTTGTTTTAAAGGCCCCCAAAGCCTTTTTGATTTTGAAATTTTTTTTTATTATTGAAGGTGGATTATATGGTATTAAACTCTATGACTCACAAGACCCCATGCGTACGGCCGAAAGCATTGACTCAAACCTTGGTTGAAGCAAAGATAGCTAATCGTGATCTTTTGCTTAGGTTAGTGAAAATGGACCTGATATTATCATCAACATCCATTAATGGGGTCATCAGGTGACTGTCAAATGCACCGTCATATCATGGATACATCCACTATCAAATGAATCATCAACAAGATATACATAAGCCAGCTAATCCAATATAAAACTCTCCTGGATAATGCTTAGTTATTAGATAAATCTCTTTGCCCATGTTTGATACCATTTTTTGGATATGAATCCTCCGCTCATTACCCGTAATTCTTTTGCAAATAATCTCAAACTACTTGTTAGCAAGGTCTCGTTTGATAACAGTTTTGAAAATGCTTTTATATTTTAAAATCAAAATAAGTAATAAACAAACCATCGAAATTGGAAGTCTTTAATAGTATTTGCTGGGCTAACTCGATCCTAAGGGTTTGGTGGGTAGAGGGTTTCAAGTCGAATCCCAAAATGAAAAGTGATAAGAATAATTTTTATACAACTAGCTAGAGTGTGGCTTATGTTCTCAGTGGAACCGAGTTAAGCTTTGACTCAATCGACTTGAAAGAGCACTTACATTTTCCTACCGTTTAAGCTTTTTTGGTCATTAATTTTCAGCAAGTAAGTATTACAATAGGCATGTAATAATCCACATTTTAATTTTAGCGATTGACTAATATGATCATAATTATTGCATTGCCATGTTAGACGCATAAATACACACGTACGGTGATTTACTACTTGCTACATCAGTTTTCATTTTTTAAAGTTAATTCCTTTGACTCTAAATCAAGAAACTATACATATTCAAATGGTTTTTTTTTTAACCAAAAAAAAAAGGTGTAAATATTCAAATGTCAAATTGGTAAGAAGCTAGAGAAAATGACATAATAAACAATAAAATAGGTAGAGAAAGTAACATCCCAGAAAAATCCATTTTAGAAGACAAATTACTCCCTGACATTATCAAGTAGCTGAAAACTATTCAAGTAGGCTGAAAACGATATCTTCTTTATATATATATATTAGTTTATGAATGAATTATGCAACTACAATAGATAATGACAAATTTCTTGAATATAAATAATGCAATATTATAAGATTAGAGTAGGAAACCAATCAAAATCATTGTATTAAAAAATAATGTTGCCGTAGAGCTAGACAATTGAATGGCCGAAGACGAAAGCATTTAATAATTATGAAGTTTTGGACCCAGCCATACTTGCATTTTACGTACGGCTCTATATATATATATATATATATATAATGAGTTGCTATAGGTGGCCGGACAGCCACTTCTATGGGTGGCCAATCAGAATAAGAGAACAGGATTTAAAATGAAGGAGGGCATAACTAATTGTAAAAAATAAAGTTTAGGGGAACAAACTCATAAAAAAAAAGTGTAAAATTTAGAGGAATTTTTAAATTTTGTAGGAGTTTTCAAAAATTTTGGGGGGACAGTGATCCGCCTAAGGCTCGGGGCAGTTAAGGCATTGTCGGAAACCCCCGATGGGCTAGTGCCACCTTCTACTTTGGGATAGTTTTGGCCTATAACATCAATGTACACGTAAAGACCCATACATAAAACACAGCATAATAATATTACTCAAATATAAAGCTGACAATTTTTAACATGACCTGCAAATTTGATATAAACTTCATATGAAATTAGCAGGTTAAGATTGAGAGGACTGATTCGTTTAATTAAATGAGTCGATTTATGATTAACTTATATAGTCTTTTTTCCTCCGCTCATAATGTGTGATTCTTCTGCAAATAATCTCAAACTACTTACCGAGAAAAAAAAAAAAAGAAAAAAAAAAAAAAACCAATGTTATATATGTGTCTAGCAGTAATTGCGTGGTCGCTAGAATATTTTGGTGGCAACCATAGAGGGATCGTCGAATTTGTTTAGGTGGCCATCACATGACCATTGGATCTGTCAAGCCGTCAAAGCTTAGATCAATCCGAGGGCTGCCGGATCCCTCCTCATGACGCGGTGGCTGCGGTATGTGTCTTGGCATAGTGGCTGCCAAATTTGTCAAATGTCAAATTGAATATTCAAATGTTAAATTGGTAAGAAGCTAGAGAAAATGACCCAATTAAGTAATAATAATAATAAAAAATAAAAATAGCTAGAGAAAGTAACATCCCAGAAAAGTCCATTTTAGAAGGCAAACTACCCTCTGACATCAACTGGGTGAAAACTATTCAAGCAGGCTGAAAACGATCTTTCTTTACATATATTTGTTTATGAATGTATTATGCAACTACATTAATGGCAAATTTCTTGAATATAAATAATGCAATATTATAACATTAAAGTAGGAAACCAATCAAAGTCATTGTATTGAAAAAAATATATATATATGTTACTGTGGACAGTAGACAATTGAATATCTGAAGACGAAAATATTACTAAAAAAAAAAAAAAAAAGGTTTTTGATCCAGCAGGCCACCGCCACGCTAAATATTATGAAAAATATACTTGCGTTCTACATGGGGTAGCTTATGAACCGCGACATTAGCTCAATTTTTTATTTTTTTAACAAGTTGCTAAAGGTGGCTGGACTGCTACCCTCAAGCCCCAAGCACTCTCATGGGTGGCGACCATTCTCTTTTGAATGAAAGGGTGCATGGTCACACCACTCCCAAAACCCTTGATGATTTATATCTAATTGTTGGCACCACGCCCAATATCCGAATGACACCAACCATTAAATTTCATGATTTTGTAAAGAAATTTTTATTATCATATTGGCAAGTAATATGTACAAATAGATTTGACATTGCTACATCAATTCCATTGCACGGCTTAAAGGTGACTGAACACCCTACAATTCCAATGAAAGGCTTACAAATATGATAGAAAAAAAAAGGGAGGAAATTATATCAAAATACTTTGGGTAAACACGCCAAAATTTTTTTGTTCCTAAGTTTTTTTTTTTTTTTAACAATTTACTCTCTGGGTCAATCGAAATACCAAGAAAATTCTTACTATGAAATTCTTTTAATTACCGTTAAATTGGTTGAAACGCACCGTTTTACCATGATAGCATAATAATTTTTTTATTAATTTAATTTAAAAATTAATAATTTTTTTAAAAAAAAATATAAGAGCCAT
>NC_081549.1:2609060-2687116 GCF_901000735.1 Corylus avellana | reverse complement strand
AAAAAAAAAAAAAAAAAAGTTTTTGATCCAGCAGGCCACCGCCACGCTAAATATTATGAAAAATATACTCGCGTTCTACATGGGGTTGGGGTAGCTTATAAACCGTGACATTAGCTCAATTTTTTTATTTTTTTAACAAGTTGCTAAAGGTGGCTGGACTGCTACCCTCAAGCCTCAAACACTCTCATGGGTGGCCGACCATTCTCTTTTGAATGAAAGGGTGCATGGTCACACCACTCCCAAAACCCTTGATGATTTATATCTAATTGTTGGCACCAACCATTAAATTTCATGATTTTGTAAAGAAATTTTTATTATCATATTGGCAAGTAATATGTACAAATAGATTTGACATTGCTACATCAATTCCATTGCACGGCTTAAAAGGTGACTGAACACCCTACAATTCCAATGAAAGGCTTACAAATATGATAGAAAAAAAAAAGGGAGGAAATTATATCAAAATACTTTGGGTAAACACGCCAAAATTTTTTTGTTCCTAAGTTTTTTTTTTTAACAATTTACTCTCTGGGTCAATCGAAATACCAAGAAAATTCCTACTATCAAATTCTTTTAATTACCGTTAAATTGGTTGAAACGCACCGTTTTACCATGATAGCATAATAATTTTTTTTATTAATTTAATTTAAAAATTAATAATTTTTTTTAAAAAAAATATAAGAAGCCACCCCTAGCCACCTTAGGGGTTGGGGGTGGCCTACGAACCACCCCAAACCGTGAGCCACCCCATGGGTGGTTAGCGGTGGCCCGCAGGCCACCCCTTGGGTTTACGGTGGCCGCGAGCCACCCCTAGGGTTTAGGGGTGGCCTGCGGGCTACCCCTAACAGCCCTTACGGGCCACCCCTAACCACCCAGCCACCCCTTGGTGGTTTGGGGTGGCATCTGACTACCCCTTCTATTTTTATTTTTTTTAATATTTTTTTGTTAATTTTTAAATTAAATTAATAAAAAATTATTATGCTAACGTAGCAAAATGATGGGTTTCAACTAATCTAACGGTAGTTAAAAAAATTTGACGGTAGGAATTTTCTTAGCATTTTGATTGACCAAAAGAATAAATTGTCGGAAAAAAAAAAAAAACTTAGGGACAAAAATTTTTTGACATGTTTACCCAAGATGTTTTGATATAATTTCCTAAAAAAAATGAAACAAAGTTGTGACCAAAGAGGTGATTGATTACAAGTAATGCTATGTATCACTCTTCTCATCATCCTCCATCCCTTCAAAATTTATGTGGTATGGTCTCTCAAAACCACATAGGCTTCAAAAGATAGAATGATAAGGCGATTAATAGAATTACTCCAACGACGCCCCTACATTTTTAATCCAACGTCTCAAAATGAGCTACAATTCCATCAGTAGATTTACTGTCGAGGGAAAAGAAGACGACAGTAAAACATTGGGAGTGAAATTGAATGGAATAAACCATTGAAACCATCAAGAAATTTACCGTCCATGAAGTCTTTAGGGAAAAGAAGATGACAGTAAAACATTTGGGCGTGCATGGAATAAAGCATTGAAACTACCACAAGATTTACCGACCTTGAAGGTAAAGAAGACAGTAAAACATTCGGAAGTGCTGTACGAGGATGCCAGAAAGGAGATATTTATTAATTATTTATCATTATTCAATGCGGGAAAGAGGGAATACGAAAGGAGTTTGAGAATATGCGGACATCAGTTTAGTTATTTATATATGGATAACCCTATATATCTCAATACTTTTTTTTAAAAAACAAATTTTAAAATGATTTGGTCTATTTAATAAATAAATAGATTTATATATATATATTTTTTAAATGAATGTGGGGTTCATATCATTTGAGAAAAGAAATTTGAAAAAAAGTGTTGAGATGCCTAATAGCTCTCTTTATAATATTCCCCAATCCAATTGGATACAAATGAAAGAAAAAATATAAATATATTATAAGTTCTTAAGTCAATCCGTCAAAATTTTAAAAAAAAAATTTAATTTTTTTTCTTCGACTTTTTACTTTATGAGTCAATTGAAATGCCAATAAAATCTCTATCGCCAAAATTGTATAACCGTCATTAGTCTCAATCAAAACGCACCATTTTATCACGTCAGCTTAATAATTTTTATTAATTTAACTTAAAAAATAAATATATTTTAATTTTTTTTTGAAGGGGTGGCCTGCAGTGGGGTTGACACCCTTGGCCATCCCTCAACCCTTATGGGGTGGTCGCAAGCCACCCTAGGGGTGGGCAAGGGGTGGTTTGCCCACCCTTGAGGTGGCTTCCGGCCACCCCCAAGGGGAGGCCACCTCAAACCACCTAGGGGTAGGCAAACCACCACTTGCTCACCTCTGAGGTGGCTTGCGGCCATCCTAAACAAAATACTCATAATTACTTTTATTTTTATGACACATCTAAACATTTTTTTTTCAAGCAAAAAACAGCCACTAAAAAGCATTAACAAATAAAGTCAGCTTGCGAAGCATGTAATTTCAATTTCTCTCTTAAAGTATTCATATACGGCTCAACAAACTTCCTCTTCATTTTAGCTTTAAAACAATAAAATCAATTTTTTTCTATTTTGAGCTTTTGGCTATAAAAAATTTTCAAAACATCTGCATCTCATCCTTTATTTTAGATATCCGCTTTTATTTTTTTTATTTAAATATTATTTTTCAAATTTTTTATTGAGAGCATAGAAAATGATAGAATATTTTTTTTTTAATTTTTTTTTTAATATTTACTGAGTAGACAGTACTTATCAAATTTTTTATTACAATCCAAATTTAGCTTCATTCTTTTTATCATAAAACACTTAAAATTAAATTTAAACGGCAAAAAAAAACTACAACACATGCTATATATATATAATTTTTACGATATCTAAGCTAAATCAATAATTTTTCATCCAAATTTACATTGCCATTCCCGGGTAAGAGTGAATACTTTTATATTTGGGTGGATGGGTTATAACTTATAAAATAGAACTTTAAAAGTCAAAAATAACTTTTTAAAATTTTTTATTTTTATTTTTAAGATTTTTCCTAAAAATGCGTTGGAACATTTTTTTTTAATAGCAAAAAGTCAAATAAATAATTTTTAAAATTTTTAACTGAAAAAAACAAACATTTTATTTAATTCTAATTTTTATATACTAAAAAAACTTTTAAACCCCGTAAGGAAAAGACTGATTCCGACATGAGAATCAAACTTTTCCCACATTATACTTTGTTTTTAAAGTCAAACCGTGTGAACGATGAGCAATTGCAGTCAATTTGGGAGTAGAAATGGCATGCTTGTGATTTGGGACAATTTGTGGGGCAATTAATTAACAACGAAACAGCATTCTGACTCTACGTTTCCTATATAAACCTTCCGGTACAATTTCCAAACCCCTCTCAAAAGCGCACCAAACTTGTGGGTAGAAAAAAAAAAAAAGGCATAATCGTCTACATGCCTCACTCCGCAACAACACAGCCACTACCCTACACCGCCGTCGATGAAGGCGGAAACACCACGATCTCCGCCGTCCATCCCGACATAATCAGAACTCATATCCTAACCCGCCTGGACGGGCCTACCTTAGCCTCCACCGCCTGCACAACCTCTCAGCTCTACAACCTCTCTACCCAAGAAGACCTTTGGACAAACATTTGCCACTCCACGTGGCCATCCACCAACACGCCACGTCTCCGACAGGTCATCACCACGTTTCCCACAGGGCCCCGCTCCTTCTTCTCCGACTCCTTCCCGCTCCTCACCACCATTTCGGATCCCACCGCCGAGAATTCTGCGCCCAATTCTGACCGTCCGTCCGAGCTAATCTCGGCCGTCGATGTGTACTACAAAGGAAAGCCCATTTTCTGCAAGGTCATCGAGACCGAGACCGTGACCGCGTGGTTCCGGTGCTCGCCGTTTCGGCTCGACCTTCTGGACCCGAAGGACGTGGTTGCCACGCGTATCAGGTACCCGGAGGGCGAGGACATGTGTCGGGAGCTGGAGGAGGACCTGGCGCTGAGCTGGATCCTGATCGACCCGATCGGACGGCGGGCCGTGAACCTCTCGAGCCAGTCGCCGGTGTCCGTACAAAGGCACTGGCTGAGCGGGGAGGTGCACGTGCGGTTCGCGACGATCCTGGGCGGCGGAGAGAGAGGGTCGTCGTCGGAGTCCGCGCAGTGCGGGGTGGTCATCACGTGCGGTGGGTCCCAGGGAAGGAAGCTGGTAGTGAGGGAGGTGAGCTTGCAGGTGGAAGACATGGATGGGATGCATTTGAATGGAAAGGACAGTTTGGGGATTTTGCAGAGGGCGTTGGAGGGCAAAATGGGAAGAAAGGGAAGGAGGGAAGAGGAAGGTAGGAAGAGGTACCAAGAGTATTTAGAGAGGAAGAGGCAAAGGAAAGAGAGACAGCTGAGGACAGAAGGGACACTGGATATGTTGTTCATGGCATTTGGGGTCTTGGCTTTTGCCAGTTTTTGGTTGGTTGTCTTGTGCAGGTAAAAAAAAAAAGAAAAAAAAGAAACACTTATTACCTTTAGACTATTTTTTCTCCTTCTCTCTTTTTTTTTTTTCCTGAGAAATACAAGAGAGGAAAATAATTTTTCTCTCTTCAATAATGATGAAATAGGAAATATAAAGAAGAAAAAGAGTTTCTCTGACTTTACTGTGAGTTCGTAAAATTGTGAAAATCATTGTAACACACTTTGAAGAGAGTTTGTATTAATATACATTTTGGGGTTTCAATTTCAAGTCCAGAAAAAAAGGTATAATGAGACCTTATTTGTGTGATAAAAATGAGGGATAAGATAATTGTTCAGTAAGTAAAATTGATAATTGTTCATGATGTAATTTTTAGTTTTTATTTATTTTTTTAAATTCTTACTTCCTTTTTTAATAGAAGAATAATGTTATACTCCACACTTTTATTCAAATTTATTAATGCTAATTTGATACGTGTATATCATTTCTTTTAATAAAATATGTAGTTTTATATGTATTTTTAAAATTGCATGCGATTCTGATATGCTCTAATAATAAAGGAGACCATTGATAGGAATTGGATTTGAAATTGGAATTTCTGATATTGTAACTTTAGAGCTTCGGGCTCCTTTTATTTAGAGTTTTATGCTTTAGATTGTTCTGTTTATCATCAATGTAGAAGAGATGTTTTTTAAGAAAAATAATAATAATAACAAATGTTAATTTAATAAACTACATTAGAGTTTGAAAATGCAACATAATTCTCATATGTTCTATGAAAAAATTATATTAAAATAATTATTTGTTTGGTGCAAAATCACACTCCAATATGGTTCCATAAGGGGGTTTTATATTTGTAGGGTTGAGAAAATAGAATGAAGTAAGATATAGGCATGATTGCTCGTATTTAAGAAGGCTTGGATATTGTTAATTATATGATGATTTCATTAGGTAAGGTTTCAAATAAATAATCTTAATGGAAATTCATGTTAGGTATGATATTAAGGAAACATATGCCCCTTCTCTGTCCCATTCAGCCTAAAGTTTAATCAGTTCAGGTGTCAATTTCATGACTCACAGGCTATTAGATAGGGAGCAAGGCTGGCTTATTTTGATGCAATGCAGAAAATGCCGTACATTCACGGGAAAAAGACTTTAAATTAGGGGCCAAGTTCACCCATCTTCTCACATTAACTACTCTTAGTACATGTAATATAAGCAGTTAATTGTACTCAATTCCCATCTTTTAGAGAATCCAAGAGCATAATAGTTTTTTTTTTTTTTGGCTTGAAACTAGCACAACATATGAGTAAGAGAGAAATTGAGCGAGAGAGAGAGAGAGAGGAACCTTTATTGGGCACTCAATTGGACTGAATTAAGGTGTATTTAGCTACTGTATTTTATGAGTGGAAGGGCAGGTGGGACCCACAACTCAAACGGCCCAGGCACTTACATAAGTAGGTGTGAAGCCCACCTACCATCTCACATTAACTAAATGCATTGCATGCAATAGAGACAACTACTTGCACCCTTTCCAAATTCTCTCCCAAGAGCCATAATAACAAAAGATTACTCAAAATCTCCTTTGAAAAAAAATGGAGATGGCCTCTAGTGAAAAAATAACTAGAATGCTCGTCAATCTTACAATTTTTACCGTCTATTTTTTTCATAGGATCTCAAGAGGCAAGCCAAACTAAACAATGACAATAAACATAGGATTTAGGGGTGTCAAAAATTACTAGGAAACTGAAACCAAAACCGGGAAACTGGAGACCGGGTTCCGGTTCCGGTTTGAAAAATCAAAAAACCAGGTACCCCGGTTCCGGTACCCGGTTTTTACTGGGAATACCGAAACCGGGTTTATATATATATATATATATATATATATATATTAAAACATTGATTTTTTAGAATTTTTGGGCTTTTTATGTTTATTTTGTAATTATTTGGAACAATCACAACAAAGCCTCTTTAATTTAGACAAAAAGATTAATAGATTTTTTAAAAAAATGAGCCAACTTATAAAAATAAAAAAAGGGGGGGCTTATTTTAGGCCCAACACCTAAAATAAGCCCAAAAACCAATTTTCTTCAAAAACCGGTTACCGGACCGGGTAAAACCAGAACCGGCCGGTAACTGGGACCCTGGTTAACCGGGGTCCCAATTCCGGTTCCGGTTTCTCAAAACAGAGAACCGGGGTACCCCGGTTCTAGTTCCAGTTTTGGCCAAAAACCAGGAAACCGAATCGGGTTGACACCCCTGATAGGACCATCAACATCCATTACTCCTTCAATGGACTAGCTATCAATAAAATAAGCTATCAACGGACTAGCAAATAACATCCTCGTTAAGTAATCACTTATCAGAAATCGGTTCTGGAGGCCCTTTGGCATTCCAACTCAGGGCTGGCCCAACCCTTAGGTGGGTTAGGCGGCCGCCTAGGCCCCCAATTAATAATTTTTTTTTAAAAAAAAAATTAATAAAACTTTTAAAGTCATTATTACTGTTCATATTATTTAATTAAGCCCCCCTAATCATGGTAATTAAATAATTTAAAAAATGCCCCAAATTTAATAAGGCCGCCAATTAATGAATTCTAATAAAACCTTAAAAAAAAAAACAAAATTAAAGACCTAATTACCGTCAATATATACGCTTTAATTAAGGTCCACTACTTAATTTAAAAAAATGCATTAATATCATTTGATTCTCCAACATTCCAAAATAAATAACACTTAAAAAATCGATAGTAATAAATATAATAATAAAATATTCAACCTTAATTATGTTGCACATGTCTAACCGCAAATAAAATTTAAAAGATTGTGTTAAACGTTTAAAATCAAATGGGAAAAATAAATAAATGCTAAAAGATGCAAAGTTTCTAAAATATTTTATTCAGTAATTAATAGTATTTTGCATCTCAAAAGGTGAGAAAAATAATTTTTAAATAAAAACATAATATTATTATTAAAATAAATATTATTTAATTAATATTTAAATATTAAAAAAAAATAAAAATAGGCCACTTAAAATTTTCGCCAAAGGCCTCAAAATATATTGAGGCCGTACCTGTTTCAACCGTCTGGTATTCCACCTAGGAAACCGGGTGGCATAATCTACAAAAATAACACGTCCATTCAGTTCCTGCCATCAATTACCTACTAGTTTGGAATTTAGAAGCTTCAAAGAATGAAATGGAGAAATGAAAACGGGGGCCTACCTTTCCATCCATCTCAGCAATGGCTTTCTCTGCATCATCTTTTGATTCAAAGGTCACAAATCCAAATCCTTTTGATTCAAGGGTCACAATTCCAAATCCTTTTGGTCTGCATGAGACTCTGTTCAATGCAACTTTTGCTGGGAAAAAAGAAGTTAAACCTGTATATTGACTGAATATTGCTACTGGGCTTGAAGAGGGTACTCAATGTCATTGCATATAAATAGCCCACAGTCACCTTCAACAACTTCACCATATTGAGAAAATGCTTCTACTAAACTAATCCTTCAGCTCTGATGTCAGAGGACAATCCTAACAAAAAATTTAAATACCATCCATTAAAAGTTGAGGTTTCAGCAAATATGAGTGAAATAAGACCTTTTGTCATCAAAGAATATACAAACCCTTGGCTACATGATAACAAAGCATGGGACAAAGTGCTGAGATCCGACACAAATAAGTAGGAATTCTACATAAGTGAAGAATCTCTCCAAGTTATAAAACGGTTTCAGTGCTCTTTTTATTAATCCTACTTGAGGCAAGTCATGCTTAGTGTGCACACTAGAATCCTAATGGAGAAGAATTGGCGCTTCGCCTGTGGCAGTAACCTTAGTGTCCATATACCATCTTGGGAAAAAGGCGGTCAGCTGAACTTACAGTCTTATTACTGTATCCTACCAGAAGACAGGAGAGACCTTTTGGCACCAGAGCCAAAGCAAAACCACAGCACTCTTCCTGAGTTTTCGAGGAGCTTCAGGACCAAGACAAGACTAGACGGTTGAGCTGGTCGAACCATCTAGCGGTCTAAACTACGATTCCCTATTCTGAAAGTATTACCAGCACTAGCAGTATGTATGTATGTATAACACGTTGATATGCTGAGAAGAAGAAAGAAATGGGCCAAGGAACACTGATAACTAGAGGCATGCACAAGTGCAAAAACAATCTCACAGTTTCCAAATAAATGAAAATTTCGAATTCTACACCGAAATTCCGTATGAAGACAAAATCTGAATCAAAATTTTGTGTGTTTTGTTAGCCGGCCAATTTCATGCGAACTGCCTAACCATATGTTCATGTAGGTAATCCATAATTAACAAAGTCCTAATAAGAGTATTTTTGAACTCCACAGTAGGATTTGAATCAAATTCTTGGCCCCATTACCGGTCTTAATTTCAGTACCCCAATTGGTGTGTATATGATATTTAAGAAGAGCAGACCAATACAAAGTAAATACATACTAGTAATCAGAGCAGTTGGAATTCGGAAAAGAATTGAGGATCAAGTTTAAACATTATCTGACTTGAAAAGAAAGAATGAAATGCCAGGTTTCATATAAATATTACGTCGAACAGGTTATGGTGTTGTTTCGAATATTGTTTTTGTTCTTAGTGGATCAATATCAACGAAAAGAAAAGGAAAAACAAAAATTGCATGAGAGAGAGAGAGAGAGAGAGGTACCTCCAACGAAAAGTCTGGAAACGATTCCTCTGCAGCAAATGAGAAAAGTTGGAGGAAGAAGAGAAGCGTGTGATAAAAGGATTAGGCCCAACCAGTCTTCTAAGCGCCGCCATTCGATATCAGAGAGAGAGAGAGAAAGAAAAGAGGGTATGCAAAAAGATAATTGAGAAAGTAAACTTTCCTTTTATTTTGGACGTTTTGACAAATAATAAGAGGGAAAAAGAATCCTTTTACTTGGTTTTCCTTAAAAAAAAAAAAAAATTATTGGAATGAAATGAAAAATATGGACAAATTATTAACACCAATCATTTCTCTTATTTATATGAAAATATTTATACTTTGGTCAGTGAAAATGCCATTCATTTCTCTTATTTTCCTTCATATAAGCATATATGAAAATGCTTGTGCTTATCTTCCATAATTAAGTAACTCAAAAAGGAAAAAGAAAAAAAAAAAGTCTATCACCCAGCTTGGTGACTAAAATGACTCGAGGGCAAATTTGGCCTTTACCCACACAATAGGCAAACTTCAACCAGAGCCCAAAGTTGCATTCCCCTAGTTGCTCGGTGCCAAATTTTGGCAGCTTAGCGTTGGACATATATTAAAAAAGAATAATAATAAAAAAAAAAATTGTTATTTTTTTTTGTTAGTTAAATTTTTATGAGTTAATATTTAATTTTTAATGTCTAAAAACTTGTTTCTGAATTCAAAATTAAAATTTAGGAGTGGAAGATTAAACTTTTAGGGATTGTATCACTCAAAAGGGATTCGATCATTCTAAATTTGATGCTAATACCTCAAATTTAGTGCTAATACCTCAAATTTGGATTTCTCTTTAATATCTCTCTTCTTCAATTTTTTTTTTTAAAAAAAAAAGAAAAAAAAAAAGGAGCAAAATATATGACGCTTGACTGCCTCAATTTTCTTACTTATTTATTTATTTATTTTTTTAAAAAAATCTTGGCCATGTCAAACTTTGACGGACGTTGGAATGACCACAGGCTGCTGAAAATCTCTACTCATAAAGATGTTCTTCCGATTTGTAGTTGACAAAAAATCCTTTTTATCCATTCTTTGGCCAAAAGTGTAATGGTCTTCGAAGTGCTGCCATTCGATATCAGAGAGAGAGAGAGAGAGAGAGAGAGGAAAGAAGGTATGCAAATTGCAAAAGATAATTGCAAAAGTAAGCTTTCTGATTAGGATCCGGCTTAGGTGCGGTAGCGGTAGTGAAAACTACTGCAACATGCGGTAGCTTGTTTTGAGCAATAAAAAAATAATTTTTTAAAAATAAAAATATTAAAAAACTGCTTTAAGCTTTGCCAAATGGCATGAATGCCCCTGATAAACTTCTACGAAACTCACAGGCAATTATATTGGACGTTTTTGGCATATTTGGTGCTTAAACGCCCACCTGCATCCTTGCCTACCGTCAAAAAAGACGAAATTTATAAACAGAAAGTCCTCGTTGCGAAAAAAAAAAAAAATTATGGAGGTAAATGATGTTTACTGACTAAAGTATAAGCATTTTCATATAAATAAGAGAAATGATTAGTGTAAATAATTTGTCCATAGTTTTCATTTCATTGATCTTCAATATATCAAGCAACTCAAAAACAAAACATCATAGAAAAGAATCAAAAGACTAAAGAAGCACACTTGGAGTAAGTTGGTATAAGAAACATCCTAAACAAAATGCAGTAAAATCATTGGTAAAAATCAACCAACAAACTTGGTAACAGAAATTTTGACCAAGAATTGCCATGATTGGACTCAAATATACTTGCACCCAAAGAAAAAAAAAATTGAACTCAAATCTCACAAGTCACAACTAGCAATATAAATTCCAAAAAAAAAAAAAAATTATTTCACTTTCATTCATGCTTTTCCTTCATACAACCCTGGTCTGCCTGAGGTCAGTGTCATATGTGGATAAGCCTGAAACAATCAGCTTACCCAACTTGATACATATGCAACAAAAGTATGAAACATTCTCATCACAATTCCTCTTGCTAGTAAATAAAAAATTGGACTTCAAAATTCAAACTCAGCACTTTCCAAAGAGTTAAAAAAAAAATATAAAAATAAAATTAAGAATGAGAAGGATAACTATTAACATCACTAGATTGGTAACCTTCGCCACGTTATTTGGTACATAAAGAAACCTCGTCAGAATCTGACTACTTGGTGTCCACGTTATAAGCCGGCATATAAGACTCTAGAATCAATTGTGAAGGAGTTGGTGATTTGATCTCAACAATCAAATATGTATACTTCAACTGCTTGTCAACTGGGTCTTTGAACATCTCAGAGTAAACTTTCCCAGCTCCATGGGGTCCGCGGATATAGAAATTAATCTACATTAAATTGGTCAGACATAAGTAGAGATGAACAACTGTTTATCCACAATTCAAATTTTCCAAAACACATAATAACAACATCTAGAATCTTAATAAATTCCAGAATAGAGAATATTACACTAAAACTATTCAAAATGCAAAGTTCATGAAAGTCATTCTCCTTTCCTTATTTAACATGCTCGATGGAAATTGTGTTGCATATCTTAAATGGAGATTATTTCAAATAATTGATAAGAATAAAACTGTAATGCATATGCTTAGTGGAAGTTGCTTATAGATAACAAACTCAAGTTATCATGCTGGCATGAAATTACTTACCTCTACATGCTCTACACCATCTTCATCAGTCCATATCTTGTTAGGAATACGTTGGCGTGCAGCACGATTTCTGCTTTCCTGACCATAACCTGTAATGGGGGATCCAATCCTCACCCTAACCTGGTATATGAAAATATAAGCTGCTCAAATCTCTAAACTTATTTTTTGAACTTTTTTTATTATTAAAAATTATTTTCTTCTTGGTCATTTTTATATTTAAAAAAGAGAGACTTAGGCTATCAAACCTTTTACGAACCCAAAAACAAAAAAAAACCTCCATGTTCTAAGCCTCATGCTTTGAGGCTACTGTCCAATGCACGAGTGAACTCTTACACTAATGGTGTTATAGTCTAATAGAACACTGCCGACAATCATTCCCTTTTCAATACCACACAACAAAAAAGTTTAGTGTGTACATTTCTTGTGAACCCTATAAAGCATGGATCCAGTGCAAAGAAATATGATTATTTTAGCTGAGGCTGAGAGAAATTCTAATTTTACTAACCTGACCGTCATCTTGAATCCTCTTCAGAGCTTTGTTAAAGACCTTGTACCTATAACAGAACATGTTTTCAAATCGTGGTGAAAATGAATAATGAAAGACTTCAATCTCTAATTGACTAAATAGCCTAATTTTAAGTAAAAAATGTCAACTCTTTACTCTTTCGGTTGAAAGATAAGCTCTTTGAAAACAGCATATCCAGCAGCACCTGCAATTCCAAGCCCTGCAAGAATGACAGCAGTATAGGAAGCCCCCTCTACAAAAGTGACAGGCTTCTCTGGGATATTATATGTAGGTGCATCAAAGGGATCCTCAACGGTTGATATGTCTTTTCTAGTCTGTCAAGGGATGTAGAGGCCCAATCAAGATAATGAACTTGCATAGGAACATATATATCAAAAGAACATGGTAAAAGTACAGCTTTCCTACACAGAAAGCATTAGATTACTTCCCTAAGTCAGGCCTATTCAGATTGTCCTAACATTTAACTTCACATTTGTCAAATTAGACTTTCTGAATTCTTGAAGAAAGAATATTTTTTCAATACTGAAATCTTATTTGAACTGGCCATATCAAGTTCTTTCTTGGGAACAATATGGCATCCTAGAGCTGAAGTAATAGGATGAATTGGCTCTATGTTTATCATATGATAACATGACGGTTGTTATATCCCCTACTTTTCAAAACCCAATACCTATTATGGGTCCCATTAGGGAGTAAATGATTAGTAAACCAGGAAAGGTAGTAAACGCCATTTCTTTTATTACTGTTCATAATGACACTCATAAATTGGATAAAGGAAACAGATCATGGTGACTTAAAGTGCAAAAACAAAAGCTATTTGTGAGTGGTTGCGTGGTCCATCAGCAAAATGTAGACATCTGTTAAGTTCAAAAATTTCAGTTCAGACTCAAACCTCTGATCCAGATTGTCCCGGTTGCTTCTTTGATCCAGTTTGTCCTGGTTGCTCTGAAGCTTTTGATGAAATGGGTCTAGTGAAGAAAGGAATTCTGGAGCTTGGCCCATATTTTTCTTTGAGTTGAGATGATAAATGCGAAGTACAACCTATAGTAGACAACCCTCTAAATAGACCAGAGATTCCTGACAAGAATTAACATCAAAAAGAGGGGAGGTGATATGATAATTGAGGAAGCAGTATCTGAGTGCTTGTTGTAGACCCCAAAAAAAATCTTGTGTTCTAAAGCAGTTTTTTGGAAAAAAAAAAAAAAAAATCCAAAAGCAATAAATGCTTTGGACCTCTATCAATTAATCAGCCTTTTAAATAGCATCAAACTCCAAGCAACAGCAAAACAACCTCTGGTTAAAACATTTAATTAAGCAAACCAACAAAAGAAACAATGAGAAATTACACCATCTATGCCACATTAATTTTTGTCTCCGCCAGCAGCCCTGAAAAAAGGACAGGGAAGAAGAAGGGAGCTCAAAAAGAGGTAGCGAATGAAATTAATTTTGTAATGAAGACGATATGGATGACTTGTATTATGGATTATTATTGCTGGGTTCATGATTTATGGGGCTCCAGAAGAACTTAGTGTCTTAATTTCTTGCGACCTCAAAAGAACAAAGGAATGGAAGAAGAATAAGAAGAAAGGTAAAGCTTGGTCCAACATTTTAACCTGGCTTCACCCAAAACTTTCTGGTTCACTAATTCAACTGTTTTTTTTTTGTTTTTTTATATAAGTTACTCACTATTTCAGTTACTGAGCAGCTTTCAGATATCAAATACCTCCCAGAAGGTAATTTTAATGTGGCTGATTTCCACTCTTTTACAATCTGTTATAGCACAATGCCAAAAAAAAATGTTTCCTATTTTTGAAGGATGACAAAATGTTGATCTATGAGGAAGAATATCACATAGATAACAATTACTGCTGCCTTAAACCAAAAGATAACAATTAATACAGGAAACTCATAAGTCTTAAGATGAACCTGTTTAGTAGATCAATGCAGACACAATAATAACAACAACTAGGAGTCGAGAATTAAGGAACTAAAAAACAAAAAATCAACAAACTAATCTCTTGCAAGATCATTGTATTAATTGTATGTGATGCTTAAAAATAAATATCAAATAGAATGGAACAGTGAAATGGTCACTAACCTTTAGTTCCACGAACTTCCTGCAGAGTAAAAATGAAGAAAAGCACTCAGTGTCCAATCATATGCTAAGAAGATTTTTTTTTTAGATTGATAAGTTACACATGCACCCAATGGGACTCGAACTCACGACCTTGCACTCCACATTGCTACAAAGGGAGGAAGTACAATTTGAGCTAAAGCTCATTTTCATATGCTAAGAAGAAATAAAAGTAAAGAACTAATTATCTCACCTTAGTCAGGAGGTTTGCATGAAAAGTAGAATGTCTCCCACAACCTGACTTCAATAGAATGAGCAACTGCATAATCATAAAGGAACTAAGTACCGAATAAAGATATATAATGCCTAACTAAGAAACTTAAACAAGATGTCAAACATTACTCTAAGGATATATTAACTTTGTCAACTACATACATTAGGCAAGTCATTAAGCTGAAAGAACCAAAAAGGAACTTTCTTCCAGCCACCCCTACCATGATACCATCAAAAAAAAGGCTTCAATTGTTAATTTATTGACATAGCTTTGTCAAGTTGACTGAATAGCCAGGTGGTCAGTATGTTTCAGAAGAAGAGACTGGTGAGAAATCACTTGATAAATGTAAACTGCACGTCTTTGAAATGCAATGTATAGCTATTTTCAAGTGAAAGATTGATGATATACAACAAAGTCAAGTCTAAAAAATAAAAAAATTATTTATCTGGCCACTTAGCTTAAAAGATTAGAGATTGTTGTGCAATTGCACAAAGATCGTAGGTCCAGATCCTAAAATTATCTATTTAACTTTTAATATATATATATATCAACAAACAGGAAAGCAATCATCAAATCATATAGAATTTAAATATAAAATTATATGCAATGTCTTGTGTTTTACAAAATATATCTACCAGCATGTTAGAAAATATACCCAACCATGGTAGCAATGATGAAATTGAAGCACACGGTTTTGCTAACCACACCCAAAAAATCAAACATAAGGAAAAACCAATAATTATTTTAAATGAAACTTGTGTGATAGCACAGACCATAACAATAGAGCATCACTAATCAATGATCCTCTGACAGGTTGCTAACTACATTTATTTTTCTCTTAATCATATATACTTCAATGGAAATGGGAAAACGCCATTTTTAGTGCCTGAAGCTCCCACAAAAGGCAAACATTTTATGTACTTTTAAGTATGAAGAAATTTTGTACTTGTGCTTTAAGGATTGCCAGACTCAATTTTAACAGCACCATATTTAACACATTAGAGAACCTTATATTTCTAGGTCTAATTGTTCATGTACTTCCATACAGTTTCAGGTTCCTTTTAACACCGGTCAAGCAATTTTTGTATCTTTTTTATTTATTTAACTTTAAAGCTGCAACACCCCAATCTCACATTAAGAAGATGAGTAGCTCACATAAAGTGTGTAATTTATAAAGACACTCATGGATGCTAACAATTAACTAATTCTTTTGGAGTGATAGTGTAAACATGGCTTTCCCTTGATCGTTACAAAAGCATTACAATGCAAATCTAGAATCTAATCCTAGCGACTTTCACAATAAAAACCAAAGAAAAACCGGTGATTTACAATTCTAAATCAAATGCAACCTATTGATCATAGTTATAATGGATGCACTCTTTTGCTCAAAAAATTTGAAAAATAAACATTGACCAAAGGAAATATACTACAATGGTTATTGAGTTCAAAGAAAACCACCCATGACATGGTTGATCTCATATGTATTTGACTGCATATTAATTGAAGGTCATCCATGCATAATGAGATTATGCAAGACATCATCTTGTACGATCTTAAATGTCCTATATGGCTTATGTACAATTTTAACCATGTGTATATAAGTTCTTAAGCACCCTCCCCTTCCAAGCCAGTTTTCAATAGTGAGTTCTACCAAATATTTGTATCAATTGGCATCAGAGACATCCACCACGTTGAGTATGAGATCGGACACATTTCGTTGAATATAGGATCGAAAGGGTTGCGACTTTGCGATTGAGTCACAGAAGGAGCGATCTATAGGCCGGATTAAAATGTTTTGTTACTATATATAGGCATAGTGTTAAGCCATTGAATATTGATAGGTGAATGGAGCCACCAAAAGAGAAGGGCTATCATTGAGCCAATGTCGATAGAGTAGGTTGCCATGAACGTTGGTTGCATTTTATTAATGGATTCAAAAGGTTGGGCTCGAGATATTAAATAATTTTTTTTTTTTTTTGATAAGTAATAACCAATCTTATTAAAAGAGTAAGGCGCCCCAAAGTGCACCAGGAGTATACAAAATGATCATAAATAATGATTGAGGACTTGGGCCTTGTAAACTAAGTTGGGTTTTGGGCCTTTAGCTAATCAGTAGGGAAATTAGTAAGTAATGTGGTTTGGTTTTAATTCAGGAATTGTAATCTGATTGCTGTCAGTTTTAGGGAGAAGAAAACTCGTGGCTATTTTTCTGTTGTAACAGACTTTGGAGATTTCTTGAGTATCTCAATAACTCAAGGCTATTCACAGTACCTATGGATATATCCAATATCTAGTCCAAGTTCATTCATCATCTTTTGTTTTGTTTTTTTTTTTTTTTTTTTGACAAGTAAAGTTCATTCATCATCTACATCCATCATCAATTATTTCAAGCATTCCATCATTCATAACAATTCCATCCTTTCCCTTATCATTCAAACACATTCATACAGAAAATACAAAACACAGTACAAAGATATAAAGATCTTTACACAATCAGACCAACAATCTAATCAGAACAAAAACGAGATTTCTTTACCTGACGCCGAAGGGTGAGACTGGGACACAGCTTCATTCGGTCACGAAGGTCACTGTGAGAGCCGAGAGAGAGAGAGAGTTAGTTCACTTCCCGGAGAGAGAGATAATGAAAGAGGTCCAGACCAGAGAGAGAGAAACCAGGGAGCAGCGCAGGTGGCTGACAGTGCTCCGGGACTAGAGGGGGGCGGCGGCAGATGAGACTGAGAGCTTGTGTGGAAAAGAATGAAAAGGGCAAACGTACGTGAGACTGTGAGGGAGGAGGCGGCAGTGAAGAGAAAACTGAGGAAAAATTAGGGTCTATTTCTTCTCATGGTTCTTACCGGGGCGGGTACTTGCTTACCCAAATTGTTTTTACCCGAAACCCGCCCCATCCGGCTTGGAAGAAACCAACCCGTAAAAAAAAAAAAATAGATGGCACATGACGGGTTGACAGTCTATTTTAACCCCTTTCACTAATGGAATTGGGCTTTTGAGTACAAAATGAAAGTTTGATAAGATTGGGAGGTACAGTTGGCAATTCATGAGAGAAAAGTGACACTGCATTATAGACTTGTAGTTTGATGGGAGAAAATGTAATTACCCATAATTTTTAATTTGTAAATAAAGGTAAATTTGAAATTTTTTTAAAATTTCAGGGGTATAAAAGGTCTTTTTACCCTTTCTATCGTTTGGTTTAACTCCATCCTCTAACGGAATTGGGGTAATTGGAAAAAATCAAAAGACGTGACATTTTAGGGGAACTAAGTAAAGTTACCCCTAAAAATTAAATATATGTAGTATATAACATTTCTCGTAAAATAATTAATAGATAATTTTTTCCTTATTTAAACTCCGGCTAAAAGAGTCCAGTCCATTAATGTTATTTTTACCTCATTCTAGAGGGTCATTCGGACCGGCATGGTTGCTCGAATAAATACTTCAAGCCCATTATTTTCTTTTAAATTTAATCTCAAATAGGAGTATAAGAGTATTCATCTATAATGGGCCGCTTCTGCTCAGTATTTTGAAGTATTCCCAATTCTTTTCCTTTCATTTGTTCTTTTAGGGCTTGTTTGCCAATGGCCCTGGAACGGTACTATAGCTTTTTTTTTAGGAATAAGTGTTTGATTGGTTTTAGTTAAAATGTTTTGTGGGAAAAAGTAAAAAAATATATTTTATATGAAAAAATGTAAAAAATTTGTTTTGTAGTAATTTTTTTATTTAAATAATAATAAAAAAAATTATTGATGTAGTATAAAAAATAGAGATGTTAAAATTAATTTTGAAGTGAAAATATTTTTTTTTGCGATTGAGGGAGGCCTTGGAACAGTACCGTTCCAGGGCCATTGGCAAACACACCCTTAAGGATTAGTGGTAAAGATCCTCGTTAGAAACTCATTTGCCCCTTCTTCCATATTGAATAGGGAAAAAAAAAAAAAAAACTAAACACGTGCATTATTTTTGAGTAAAGATTAACGGATCCGGCTTCTATGCGGTAGTTTTCACTACCACATAGATGCTGTTATAGGAAACGGTACCGTTTTGATTAAAAAGTAAGTCACTTTTATGAAACCCACTACGTGAGTTCACGCTGTCACAGACCGCAAGTATTTAAAACGTCACACAGCAACACTGCAACTCCATTTGTCTTAAGGAGAAAGGAAGGGGTGGAAGGAGAAGAAGATACATGATCTCTCCGGTAGACTGGTTCGGCTGTTGCAGTAGGCTTCATAACAACTCCATTTTGTGCCATCAACAGGTTGTGATTGGGTGGCCAGGTCCAACCCAGGAGCTTGGTTGATTGTTCAGCCTGATGTTTGCAGGCCCGAGTGCTAGCAGCCATGGGAAAGCTTGAGGCATGTCGTGAACGTGGCATCAGAGATTCTGTCTGTTACAGATTAAGAGGGTGCAGCTTCTCATGTCAAAGATATTTATAAATGCTGAAAAGGGAGGAGAATTTTTCAAAGATACTTGCAAAAGTTGTTTGCCTCAATTACAGCTTGCAAGAAAGCAATTTGCCCTGGCATGACTTGGGGGAGGGTAGTTTCTTTGGAAATTAAAGCAAGTTTCAGAAAATCCCAAAATGGTGCTTCAGTAGAATTGTTGAAACTTAGTTGCCCATGTTTCCGTTTGCCGCAGCTCTGATGTTTAACCCAAGTTCGATATGAAGCAACAGCCGAACCAGTTTACCGGAGAGATCATGTATCTTCTTCTCCTTCCACCCCTTCCTTTCTCCTTAACACAAATGGAGTTGCTGTGTGACGTTTCAAATACTTGCCGTCTATGACAGCGTGAACTCACGTAGTGGGTTTCATAAAAGTGACTTACTTTTTAATCAAAACGGTACCGTTTCCTATAACAGCATCTATGCGGTAGTGAAATCCACCGCATAGAAGCTCGGATCCAAGATTAACTATATATATATATATATATATATATATATATATATATATATATATATATTGTAGTGTGGAGACTGCCTTGTTAGAAAGTTAAAAATAAATAAATAAATAAATAAAGGCTTGCATGTTGGCCACTAGTGTGCCACCGTCTGGTAGCCTTGCTATGAGTCTATGACTGTCAGATCCACCGTGTGGTGGCCGGTGATGTCTTCCATATATATAAGATCTGGTCTCACCCTGAGGTAAGCCAGACATGGCTTGTGTAAAGCACTAAAGTTGTCTTCTCATGTTAGCTTATTAAATAAGCAGTTAATTGCACCCGATTCCCATATTTTGGAGAATCCAAGAGCATAATAGTTTTTTTTTTTTTGGGCTTGAAACTAGCTAAGCATATGAGCAAGAGAGAGAAACTGAGAGAAAGAGAGAGAGACGTACCTTCAATGGACACTCAATTGGACTGGATTAGGGTGTAATTAGCTGCCATAGCACTTATCCAAGTAGGTGTGGAACCCACCTCCCATCTCACATTAACTAAACGCATTGCATGCAACAAAGGCAACTTAATTGCACCCTTTTCAAATCGTCTCCCAAGAGCCATAATAACAATGTTGAGTTTAGCTTGTCTCAAGTAAAAAAATCACTAAAAATCTCCTGTGAAAAAATAAAAAAAAAAACAATGGGGACGGCCTATAGTGAAAAAATAACTAGAATTCTCGCCAATCTTGCAATTTATACCGTTTACTTTTTTCACAGGATATCAAGAGGCAAGCCAAACAGAACTATGACAATAAACAACATAGGACCATCAATATCCATTACTCCTTCAACAGACTAGCTATCAATAAACCCTCACTTCAGCACTACTCTAAATTATATTTTCCCAACCAATTAACATTACAAGAAATGGAAGGGAATATAAAACTGTTTTTGGAGTGAGTTGCTTAGAGATTGGTTCGATTCTGATGTAAAATAGTTAGTATCATCTCTTGCTTCTAGTGCTGAGTGGTGCTTCAGTTGTAGCATGCATCTCCAAATGTCACAAACATATTTGTTATTAGCAAGAATAAGCTGATAAAAGTTCTGCACAAATAACATCCTCGTATAAGTAATCACTTGTCAGCAGTCGGTTCTGGAGGCCCTCTGGCTACTGGCATTCCACCTCCGAAACTGATTTTGAGCTTTGCATAATCCACAAAAATGACTCTTCCATTCAGTTCCTGCAAACAATTACCTACTAGTTTGGAATTTAGAAGCTTAAAAGAATGAAATGTAGAAATGAAAACGGGGCACTACCTTCCCATTCATCTCAGCAATGGCTTTCTCTGCTTCATCTTTTGATGCAAAGGTCACAAATCCAAATCCTTTTGATCTGTCTGAGACTCTGTCCATTGCAATTTTTGCTGGGAAAAAAGAAGCTAAAGCTGTAAATTGACTGAATATTGCTACTGGGCTTGAAGAGGGTACTCAATGTCATTGCATATAAATAGCCCACAGTCACCTTCAACAACTTGACCATATTGAGAGAATGTTTCTGCTAATCTTTGTTCTGTGGTGTAAGAGGACAATCCTAACAAAAAATTGAAATACCATCCATTAAAAGTTGAGGTTTCAGCAAATATGAGCGAAATAATACACAGTTATACAAGACCTTTTGTCATCAAAGAATATACAAACCCTTGGATACATGATAACAAAGCATGGGACAAAGTGCTGAGATCCAACACACAAATAACTGAAATAAGTAGGAATTCTACATATTGAAGAATCTATAAAACAGTTTCGGTGCTCTTTTTATTAATCCTACTTGAGGCAAGTCATGCTTAGCATGCACACTAGAATCCTAATGGAGAAGTATTGGCGCTTCGCCTGTGGCAGTAACCTTCCATATACCGTCTTGGGAAAAAGGAGCTCAGCTGCGCTTACAGTCTTATTACTGTATCCAACCAGAAGACAGGAGAGGCCTTTTGGCACCAGAGCCAAGCAAGACCACAGCACTCTTCCTGAGTTTTTGAGAAGCTTCAGGACCAAGACAGGACTAGACGGTCGAGCTGGTCGAACCATCTTGCAGTGATGGAGCTGGGGGGTGGCTGGTTAAAACAAAATTTTAAGGTTAAAAAAAAAATTTAAGGTAATTTTTTTTTTTTTTTTTTTGCCGGCTCCTACCCACTAAATTTTTTGGCCTTGGCTCCTACCCATACAAAAGTCTGCCTCCGTCCCTGCCATCTAGCAGTCTAAACTAGGATTCCCTATTCTGAAAGTAATACCAGCACAAGCAGTATGTATAACACGTTGATATGCTGAGAAGAAGAAATGGGCTAAGGAACAATGATAAGGATTAAGCATAATGCCAAGGCTTGGATAACTAGAGGCATGCACAAGTGCAAAAACAATCTCACAGTTTCCAAATAAATTAAAATTTCGAATTCTACACCGAAATCCCGTATGAAGACAAAATCTGAATCAGAATTTTGTGTGTTTTGTTAGCCGGCCAATTTCATGCGAACTGCCTAACCATATGTTCATGTAAGTAATCCATAATTAACAAAGTCCTAATAAGAGTATTTTTGAACTCCACAGCAGGATTTGAATCAAATTCTTTGCCCCATTATCGGTCTTAATTTCAGCACCCCAATTGGTGTATATGATATTTAAGAAGAGCAGACCAATACAAAGTAAATACATACTAGTAATCAGAGCAGTTGGAATTAGGAAAAGAATTGAGGATCAAGTTTAAACATTATCTGACTTGAAAAGAAAGAATGAAATGCCAGGTTTCATATAAACATTACGTCGAACAGGTTACGGTGTTGTTTCGAATATTGTTTTTGTTCTGGGTCAGGCATATATAGTGGATCAATCATCAGTATCAACGAAAAGAAAAGGAAAAACAAAAATTGCATGAGAGAGAGAGAGAGGTACCTCCAACGAAAAGTCTGGAAGCAATTCCTCTGCAGCAAATGAGAAAAGTTGGAGGAAGAAGAGACGCGTGTGATAAACTAGGATTAGGCCCAACCAGTCTTCTAAGCGCCGCCATTTGATATCAGAGAGAGAGAAAGAGAGAGAGGGTATGCAAAAGATAATTGAGGAAGTAAACTTTCTTTGTATTGGAGAGGTAGAATAAAAAAAAATGTGAAATTTCCCCAATTTCTTTCCTACCATTTTTTTTTTTTTTTTTTTTTTTTGACATGTTAACACAAGAGAGGGAGGAAAATTCGAACTAGTAACTATCGCTTCATTAGGCGTAATACTAGCCGATTGAACTACATCTTGAAAACTTCTTTCCTACCACATCTTGGAAACTTCTTTCCTACCATTTTTGCACCAAAAGAAAGGTCAGTCTTTATTATTACAAAGTCGTTTTTGTCTTTTTCAACTAGAAATCTTGATCTTTAAGCTCTGCATTTGAATTGTATTATATTTTGTCATTATGTAAAATTCATAGCGGCGCTAAGAGCATTTTTGGTTTAGGTTGAAAAATATAACTTTTTAGAAAACAAAAATTATTTTTAAAGTGTTTTTTTTTTTTTTTTTTTGTGTGTTTTCAAAGGTAAATTTTGGCCATTTTTAAAGTGAAAAAAGTAATATATATATAAATTTTTTTACCAAACATACAAATTTTTTATTTGGTACAACTTTTTAGGTATCAAGTATTTTTTAAGCTTCATAACGCAATCTCTAACAGTATCTAACTTATTTGCGTATAATCTCATTAGATTCATCACATGTACTAACCAAAGTATAAGCATTTTCATATAAATAAGAAAAAAGATTGGGATCAATAATTTGTCCATAGTCTTCATTTCATTGATGTTCAATATATCAATTAAGTAACTCAAAAAAAAAAAAAAATCATAGAAAAGAATCAAAAGACTAAAGAAGCACACTTGGAGTAAGTTGCTATAAGAAACATCCTAACAAAAAAATCATTGGTAAAAATTAACTGCAAACTTGGTAACAGAAATTTTGGCCAAGAATTGGCATGATTGGACTCAAATATACTTGCACCCCCCAAAAAAAAAAAAATCAATTGAACTCAAATCTCACAAGTCACAACTAGCAAAAAGTAAAAGCAATATAAATTCCAAAAAAAAAATTATTTCACTTTCATTCATGCTTTTCCTTCATACAACCCTGATCTGCCTGAGGTCAGTGTCATATGTGGATAAGCCTGAAACAATCAGCTTACCCAACTTGATACATATGCAACAAAAGTATGAAACATTCTCATCACAATTCCTCTTGCTAGTAAATAAAAAATTGGACTTCAAAATTCAAACTCAGCACTTTCCAAAGAGTTATATATATATATATAAAATTAAGAATGAGAAGGATTACTATTGGCATCACTAGATTGGTAACCTTCTCCATGTTATTTGGTACAGAAAGAAACCGAGTCAGACTCTGACTAATTGGTGTCCACGTTATAAGCCGACATATAAGACTCTAGAATCAATTGTGAAAGAGTTGGTGATATGATAACAACAATCAATTGTGTATACTTCCACTGCTTGTCCACTTGGTCCTTGAACATCTCAGTGTAAACTTTCCCAGCTCCATGAGGTCCGCGGATATAGAAATTAATCTACATTATGGTCAGACATAAGTAGAGATGAACAGCTGTTTATCCACAATTCAAATTTTCCAAAACACATAATAATAACATCTAGAATCATAATAAATTCCAGATTTGAGAATATTACACTAAAATTATTCAAAATGCAAAGTTCATGAAAGTCATTCTCCTTTCCTTATTTAACATGCTTGATGGAAATTGTGTTGCATATCTTAAATGGAGATTATTTCAAATAATAGATAAGAGTAAAACTGTAATGCATATGCTTAGTGGAAGTTGCTTATAGATAACAAACTCGAGTTATCATGCTTGCATGAAATTACCTCTACATGCTCTACACCATCGTCATCGGTCCAAATCTTGTTAGGAATATAATGGTGTACATCATAATCTTCGCTTTCCTGACCATAACCTGTAATGGGGGATCCAATCCTCACCCTAACCTGGTATATGAAAATATAAGCTGTTCAAATCTCTAAACTTATTTTTTGAACATTTTTTATTATTAAAAATTCTTTTCTTGGTCATTTTTATATTTAAAATAGAGAGACTTAGGCTATCAGACCTTTTACGAACCCAAAACAAAAAGCCTCCATGTTCTAAGCCTCATGCTTTGAGGCTACTGCCCAATGCATGAGTGAACTCTTAAACTAATGGTGTTATAGACTAATAGAACACTGCCGACAATCATTCCCTTTTACACAACAAAAAATTTTAGTGTATACATCTCATGTTGAACCCTATAAAGCATGGATCCAGTGCAAAGAAATATGATTATTTTAACTGAGGCTGAGAGAAATACTAATTTTACTAACCTGACCGTCATCTTGAATCCTCTTCAGAGCCTTGTTAAAGACCTTGTACCTATAACAGAACATGTTTTCAAATCGTAGTGAAAATGAATAATGAAAGACTTCAATCTCTAATTGACTAAATAGCCTAATTTTAAGTAAAAAAATGTTAAACTCTTTACTCTTTCAGTTGAGGTGCATATGGACGTGCAGATGCATCAATGGGATCCTCAACGGTTGATATGTCTTTTCTAGTCTGTCAAGGGATACAGAGGCCCAATCAAGATAATGAACTTGCATAGGAACATATATATCGAAAGAACAAGGTAAAAGTACAACTTTCCTACACAGAAAGCATTAGATTACTTCCCTAAGTCAGGCCTATTCAGATTGTCCTAACATTTAACTTCATATTTGTCAAATTAGACTTTCTGAATTCTAGAAGAAAGAAGATTTTTTCAATACTGAAATCTTATTTGAACTGGCCATATCAAGTTCATTCTTGGGAACAATATGACATCCTAGAGCTGAAGCAATAGGATGAATTGGCTCTAAGTTTATCATATGATAACATGACGGTTGTTATATCCCCTACTTTTCAAAACCCAATTCCTATTATGGGTCCCATGAGGGAGTAAATGATTAGTAAGCCAGGAAACGTAGTAAACTCCATTTCTTTTATTACTGTTCATAAATATACTCATAAATTGGATAAAGGAAACAGATCACGGTGACATAAAGTGAAAAAAACAAAAGCTATTTGTCAGTGGTTGCGTGGTCCATCAGCAACATGTAGACATCTGCTTAAGTTCAAAAATTTCAGTTCAGACTCAAACCTCTGAACCAGATTGTCCCGGTTGATTCTTTGATCCAGTTTGTCCTGGTTGCTCTGAAGCTTTTGATGAAATGGGTCTACTGAAGAAAGGAATTCTGGTGTTTGGCCCATATTTTTCTTTGAGTTGAGATGGTAAATGCGAAGTACAATCTATAGTAGACAACCCTCTAAATAGATCAGAGATTCCTGACGATAATTAACAACAAAAAGAGGGGATGGGGGAGGGTCGATATGATAATTGAGGAACCAGTATCTGAGTGCTTGTTGTAGACCCAAAAAAAATTCTTGTGTTCTAAAACAGTTTTTTGGAAAGAAAAAAATCCAAAAGCAATAAATGCTTTGGACCTCTAAACAACCTCTGGTTAAAACATTTAATTAAGCAAACCAACAAAAGAAGCAATGAGAAAAATTACACCATCTATGCCACATTAATTTTTGTCTCCACCAGCGGCCCTGAAAAAAGGACAGGGAAGAAGAGGGAAGGTCAAAAAGAGGTAGCGAATGAAATTGATTTTGTAATGAAGACAATATGGATGACTTGTATTATGGATTATTATTGCAAGGTTCATGATTTATGGAGCTCCAGAAGAACATATAGTGCCTTAATTTCTTGCAACCTCAAAAGAACAAAGGAATGGAAGAAGAATAAGAAGAAAGGTAAAGCTTGGTCCAACATTTTAACCTGGCTTCACCCAAAACTTTCTGTTTCACTAATTCAACTGTTTTTATTTTATTTATTTTTTATTTTTTATTTTATTTATTTATTATTATTTTTTATATAAGTTACTCATTATTTCAGTTACTGAGCAGCTTTCAGATATCAAATACCTCCCAGAAGGTAATTTTAATGTGGCTAATTTCCACTCTTTTACAATCTGTTATAGCCCAATGCCAAAAAAAAAAAAAAAAGTTTCCTATTTTTTAAGGAAGAAAAAATGTTGATCTATGAGGAAGAATATCACATAGATAACAATTACTACTGCCTTAAACCAAAAGATAACTTGTACAAATTGATTCAGGAAATACCTCATAAGTCTTAAGATGAACCTGTTTAGTAGATCAATGCAGAGTGCAGACACAATAATACCAACAACTAGGAGTCGAGAATTAAAGAACTAAAAACCAAAAATCAACAAACTAATCTCTTGCAAGATCATTGAAAAAAAAAAACAAATATCAAATAGAATGGAACAGTGAAATGGTCACTAACCTTCAGTTCCACGAACTTCCTGCAGAATAAAAATGAAGAAAAGCAATCAGTGTCCAATCATGTGCTAAGAAGATTTCTTTTTTTTTTTTAGATTGATATGTTACACATGCACTTGAACTCACGACCTTACCCTCCACATTGCGACAAAGGGAGGAAGTACAATTTAATAATGATGAAATAGGAAACATAAAGAAAAAAGAGTTTGTCTGACTTTACTGTGAGTTTGTAAAATTGTGAAAATCATTGTAACACACTTTGAAGAGAGTTATATTAATATAAGTTTTGGGGTTTCAATTTCAAGTCCAGAAAAAAAAAGGTATAATGAGACTTATATGAGAGTTATTTGTGTGATAAAAATGCAGGATAAGATAATTGTTCCGTAAGTAAAATTGATAATTGTTGATGATGTAATTTTTATAATTGTTACGTGCCAACAAAATGAGATAAACGTGTGACGTATCATTTCCCTTAATAAAATATGTAGCTTTTATATGCATTTTTTAAATTGCATGCGATTCTGATATGCTCTAATAACAAATCTTAATTTAATAAACTAAGTTAAGAGTTTGAAAATGCAACATAATTCTCATATGTTCTAAGAAAAAAGTATATTAAAAGAATTATTTGTTTGGTGCAAAATCACACTCCAATATAAATCAAAGTTAAGGGGGTTTTACATTTGTAGGGTGGAGAGAAAATAGAATGAGGTAAGATATAGGCGTGACGGCTCGTATTTAAGAAGGCTTGGATATTGTTAATTGTATGATGATTTCATTAGGTAAGGTTTCAAATAAATAATCTTAATGGAAATTCATATTAGGTATGATATTAAGGAAACATATGCCCCTTCGTTGTCCCATTCAGCCTAAAGTTTAATCAGTTCAGGTGTCAATTTCATGACTCACGAGCTATTAGAGAGCAGGGCCGGCTTATTTTGATGCAATGTAGAAAATGTCGTATATGGTCGTTCATTCACAAGAAAAAGACTTAAAATTTGGGGGCTGGGTTCACCTGTCTTCTCACATTACACTTATTACAAGTAATATAAGCAGTTAATTGCACCCAATTCCCGTCTCTTGGAGAATCCAAGAGCATGATAGTTTTTTTTTGGCTTGAAACTACCACATCATATGAGCAAGAGAGAGAAATTGAGCGAGAGAGAAAGGTACCTCCATTGGGCACTCAATTGGACTGGATTAAGGTGTACTTAGCTGCAGGTGGGCCCCACAACCCAGATGACTCGGGCACTTATCTAAGTTGAGTAGGTGTGAAGCCCACCTACCATCTCACAAAGCCCACCTACCATCTCACATTAACTAAACGCATTGCATGCAATAGAGACAATTAATTGCACCCCTTCCAAATCCTCTCTCAAGGGCCATAATAACAATGTGGGGTAATTACCTTTTTTCTCCATGAAGTATGACGCTATGTCAATATTTTTCATGAACTGCCAACTTTACTGCCCGACCCTATTCGACTACTATTTTCTTCCCAACCCCCCCTTCCGTTGGTCAACCACGTTAAAAAACTTATAATAACCCAAATACCCTAACTTTATATACAAAAATTACATATAATACCCTTAAAATGAAACAAAAATTTATATACATATTAATTTATCAGTACCAGTTTCAAAAAAAATTAAAATTAAAATTAAAACAAAAAATATAAATATATTAAAATTGAAAAATACTTATAATTTTTTGTTTTAATTTTTTATTTGGGGGTATTTCTGTCTTTTAATGAGATTTAACATCTATAATAGAATATTCCGTCCGATTTAACGAGGTTAACTGACGGAAGGGGAGTTTTGGAAAGAAAATGGTAGTTTGGTAAGGTCGGACAATAAGGTTAGCAGTTTATGGGAGGTTGGCCTCTAGTGAATTCTCGCCAATCTTGCAATTTATACTGTCTACTTTTTTCACAGGATATCTAGAGGCAAGCCAAACAGAACAATGACAATAAACAAGATAGGACCATCAACATCCATTACTCCTTCAATAGACTAGCTATCAATAAAATAAGCTCATTAAGTTCTGCGCAAATAACATCCTCGTATAAGTAATTACTTATCAGCAGTCGGTTCTGGAGGCCCTCTGGCTATTGGCATTCCACCTCCGAAACTGGTTATGAGCTTTGAATAACGCACAAAAATAACTTGTCCATTCAGTTCCTGCCATCAATTACCACTAGTTTGGAATTTAGAAGCTTAAAAGAATGAAATGGAGAAATGAAAACGGGGGCCTACCATTCCATCCATCTCAGTAACGGCTTTCTCTGCATCATCTTTTGATAAGGTCACAAATCCAAATCCTTTTGATCTGCCTGAGACGCTGTCCATTGCAATTTTTGCTGGGAAAAAGAAGTCAAAGCAGTAAATTGACTGAATATTGCTACTGGGCTTGAAGAGGGTACTCAATGTCATTGCATATAAATAGCCCACAGTTACCTTCAAAAACTTGACCATATGGAGAAAATGCTTCTGCTAATCTTTGCTCTGTGGTGTAAGAGGACAATCCTAACAAAAAATTGAAAAACCATCGATTAAAAGTTGAGGTTGCAGCAAATATGAGTGAAATAATACACAGTTAGACAAGACCTTTTGTCATCAAACAATATACAAAAACCCTTGGATACATGATAACAAAGCATGGGACAAAGTGCTGAGATCCAACACACAAATAAGTAGGAATTCTACATATTGAAGAATCTCTCCATGTGCAAAAACAATCTCACAGTTGCCAAATAAATGAAAATTTCGAATTCTACACCGAAACCTCGTATGAAGACAAAATCTGAATCAGAATTTTGGGTGTTTTGTTAGCCGGCAAATTTCATGCAAACTGCCTAACCATATGTTCATGTAGGTAATCCATAATTAACAAAGTCCTAATAAGAGTATTTTTGAATCAAATTCTTGGCCCCATTACCGGTCTTAATTTCAGCACCCCAATTGGTGTATATGATATTTAAGAAGAGCAAACCAATAGAAAGAAAATACATACTAGTAATCAGAGCAGTTGGAATTAGGAAAAGAATTGAGGATCAAGTTTTTATCTGACTTGAAAAGAAAGAATGAAATGCCAGGTTTCATATAAACACTACGTCGAACAGGTTATGGTGCTGATTCGAATATTGTTTTTGTTCAGGGTCAGGCATATATAGTGGATCAATATCAACGAAAAGAAAAGGAAAAACAAAAATTGCATGAGAGAGAGAGGTACCTTCAACGAGAAGTCTGAAAGCAACTCCTCTGCAGCAAATGAGAAAAGTTGAAGGAAGAAGAGAAGCGTGTGATAAACTACGATTAGGCCCAACCAGTCTTCTAAGCGCCGCCATTCGACATCAGAGAGAGAGAGAGAGAGAGAGAGAGAGGAAAGAGGGTATGCAAAAGATAATTGCGAAAGTAAACTTTCTGTTTATATTGGACGTTTTTGGCATATTTGGTGCTTAAAGGCACGTGCATACCGTCAAAAAAGACAGAATTTATATAGTAGGGGTGTCAAAAATTAGTAAAAAATTAAAACCAAAATCAGGATCCGATTTCGGTTTCGATTTGGAAAATTCAAAAACCGAGTACCTCGGTTTTGGTACTTCGGATTCCCGGGAATTGGGTTTCCCTTTTTATTTAATAATATTTATATATTAATATTTTTTTATACTTAATTAGGTTTAGTTTCTCCAGTTCTCCCCTTCATTTCTATTTTCTACGATTCACTCACGCCAGTGCCGCAAGCCTCCTCTTCTCCATCTTCTCTTCTCTTCTTTCACTTCTCCCCTTCAGTGAACACCCAATCACCCATTCGGCCATTCCATTTCTTATTTCCCCCTCTTCAATTCACCACCAGTACAACACTCATTCGGTATTCGGTGAATCTTCATTTCAAACATTTCTCACACCCATTCGGCCTGTTTCTCACTTCGCCTCCCTTTCTCGCTTCGTCTCCATCTCTCACTCCGTCAGCCGAGCAATGAGCACTAGCAGCCAGTTATCACCCATTCGGTCATTCCATTTCTTGTTTCCCCCTCTTCATTTCACAACAATACAACACTTATTCGGTGAATTTTTATTTCAAACATTTCTCACATCCATTTGGCCCCTTTCTTTCTCCCTTTCTCGCTTCGTCTCCATCTCTCGCTCTGTCAGCTGAGCAATGAGCACTCAACCAGTTCTGGACTTTTTATTTCTAGGTTTATTTGATATTTTCTTTGTTGATCTATGAAAATTTTGTTGTTTTGCTTGGTTTTAGTGGATAGGATTTAATCTACTCTACTTTTTAGTGTTCATTACTTCATTTACTTGCACGTTCCTTAAATTTGTGATGGACTTGTTTAATTTGGAGTCCTACAATTTCGGATTTGGTGGGAGTGGGACAATGAGCAAGGGAGAAACCGGTTACCAAACCAGGTAAAACCGAAACCGGCCAGTAACCAGGACCCCGATCTGGGGTCCCGGTTCTGGTTCCGATTCCCAGTTTTGGCCAAAAATCGAAAAATCGGATTGAGTTGACACCCCTATTATAAACAGAAGGTCCACGTTACCCAAAAAAAAAAAAAAAAAATTATAGAGGTAAATTCTGTTTAGTAAAAATAATTTTTTTACCAAATATATCAATTTTTTATTTTGCATAGCTTTTTAGGTTTTTTAAGTTTCATAACACAATCAGGTTTTTTAAGTTTCATAAAGCAATCTCAAACAGTCTCTTTACTTATTTGCATATAATCTCGTTAGATTAGTCATATGTATTGACCAAAGTATAAGCATTTTTATATAAATAAGAGAAATGATTGGCGTCAATAATTTGTCCATAATTTTCATTTCATTGATGTTCAATATATCAAAAAAAAAATCATAGAAAATAAACAAAAGACTAAAGAAGCACACTTGGAGTAAGTTGCTATAAGAAACATCCTAAACAAGATGCAGTTCTTTGAACAAAAAAATCATTGGTAAAAATCAACTGACAAACTTGGTAACATTGGCCAAGAATTAGCATGATTGGACTCAAATACACTTTGCACCCCACAAAAAAAAAAAAGTCAATTGAACTCAAATCTCACAAGTAAAAAGTAAAAGCAATATAAATTCCAAAAAAAAAAAAAAAAAAAATTATTTCACTTTCAATCATGCTTTTCCTTCGTACAACCCTGAGGTCAGTGTCATACATGTGGATAAGCCTGAAACAATCAGCTTACCCAACTTGATACATACGCAACAAAAGTATGAAACATTCTCATCACAATTCTTCTTGCTAGTAAATACAAAATTGGACTTCAAAATTCAAACTCAGCACTTTCCAAAGAGTTATATATATATATATATATATAGGAAAAACTTCACTTTGGCCCCCTGAACTTCCAGCTGATTTTGCAAACCTTCCTGAACTTTCAAATCTCTCACTTTATACCCCTAAACTTTCAATTTCTATCGCTTTGAACTCCTCTGTTAGTTTTCAACATTCAATTCAAACGGTTTGACATTTTATGTCCATTATACTCTCATCCAGTCCACTTGAAATTTCGAAAACACCACAAAACTACAACACCCACCCCAGCCCAAAACGACGTCGTTTTGGGCATTAAAATTATTATTTTTTTATTTTTTTATTTTAAAAAAAAATTTCATTCATGGTTTTGGGCTTTTGGGGGTGGCCAGACTAGCCCCAAAGGCTTGGAGGTAGTTTCGGCCACCCCCTACGGCCGGTATGGGAAGTTTCCCCATAAAATTAAGAATGAGAAGAATAACTATTAACATCACTAGATTGGTAACTTTTTCCATGTTATTTGGTACATAAAGAAACCTTGTCAGAATCTGACTACTTGGTGTCCAAGTTATAAGCCGGCATATAAGACTCTAGAATCAATTGTGAAAGAGTTGGTGATATGATCACAACAATCAAATCCGTATACTTCCACTGCTTGTTCATTGGGTCCTTGAACATCTCAGTGTAAACTTTTCCAGCTCCATGGGGTCCGCGCATATAGAAATTAATCTACATTAAATTGGTCAGACATAAGTAGAGATGAACAACTATTTATCCACAATTCAAATTTTCCAAAACACATAATAATAACATCTAGAATCAAAATAAATTCCAGAATAGAGAATATTACACTAAAATTATTCAAAATGCAAAGTTCATGAAAGTCATTCTCCTTTCTTTATTTAACATGCTTGATGGAAATTGTGTTGCATATCTTAAATGGAGATTATTTCAAATAATTGATAAGAATAAAACTGTAATGCATATGCTTAGTGGAAGTTGCTTATAGATAACAAACTCGAGTTATCATTCTTGCATGAAATTACCTCTACATGCTCTACACCATCTTCATCGGTCCAAATCTTGTTAGGAATATAATGGCATACAACAGGATCTCTGCTTTCCTGACCATAACCTGTAATGGGAGACCCAATCGTCACCCTAACCTGGTATATGAAAATATAAGCTGTTCAAATCTCTAAACTTATTTTTTGAACTTTTTTTATTATTAAAAATTATTTTCTTCTTGGTCATTTTTATATTTAAAAAAGAGAGACTTAGGCTATCAAACCTTTTACGAACCCAAAAACAAAAAAAAACCTCCATGTTCTAAGCCTCATGCTTTGAGGCTACTGCCTAATGGATGAGTGAACTCTTAGCATTTGTATGGTATATAACATTTCTCGTAAAATAATTAATAGATAATTCTTTCCTTATTTAAATTCTGGCTAAAGAGTAGTCCATTAACATCATTTTTACTAAAATACTTCAAGCCCATTCTTTTCCATTATTATTATTTTTTTTTAATTCAATTTCAAATGGGAGTGTAAGAGTATTCATCGATAATGGGCCGCTTCCGCTTAGTATTTGAAATCATTATCAATTATTCTCCTTTCATTTGTTCTTTTAAGGATAAATAAATAAAGGCTTGCATGTTGGCCACTAGTGTGCCACCGTCTGGCGGCCTTGCTAGGACTGTCAGATCCACCGTATGGTGGCCGGCGATGTCTTCCATATAAGATCTGGTCTCACCCTGAGGCAAAGCCAGACATGGCTTGTGTAAAGCACTAAAGCAGGAAATTCCATTATTTTCCTTTAAGGTCACCCATGAAATGAAAATGATAATGCAAGGAAGAAGTATGAGAAAGTCAGAAAGAAATGCCTGCACTAAAAAAATAATAATAATAATAATAAAAAAGGACATTTTGTGCATGCTAGCTTCCACTAAAGCCAAACTTCTTGATATCTTTGCTCGTTGTTCCTAGAATCTTAACAGAGGTTTGGACACCAGCAGTACAACCCACAACAGTCTAAAGAACTGACGTCAAACAATTGCCCAAAAAACTAAAAACCAAAAACAAAAAAAAACTTTTGAAACGAAAATAAATCTCTATGTCATGTTACAAACAATCTATTTGAGGGAAGATTTTGACGTAAACAGAACCAAACAAGAGAGCGCCACCCTTCCAACCTCCAAGAAAGCAACTTCTCAAAGTTGGTAAGCTTCCAGAAGGAAGGCTGGAGTTTTGATGGTGTTAAACCGGAAAGAAATTTATGCTGCCATTATTTCTGCGAACCAGGGGAAAAAAAAAAAAAAAAAAAAAAAAGCTATGTACACAACTGATTTTACATACTTTTGGCTCAGCAAAATCTTCAGAAAGAAGCTCACTAGTTCTCTAAAGGTACTCATGGATGGTGCACCTTCACCAATGCTTTGTAAAACATGTCAATAAATTGATCGTCCTAGCAAAAGAACAGTTCCATCAGTCAACCAGTAATTTTTAAATTTTAATCGAAAGGCTGGGAATGTTGGAACCCAAAAACCAATATTCAATCAAGAACAGGGAAGCATCCACCTAACCATGTTCTAAGTTGCAGTTACAGTAAAAACACTAGACAATTTGGCATAAATCAAAAAGCCTCACTGTACGAGCATATATAGTTATGCCTTAGCGCAATCATGGATACCATGGTTCACTACAATTCCTTTCAAAGTGGTTTTCCATTCCAGACATATGAGCAAAATTATTCTGTAATTAAAAGAACAAACAAGATAATCAGGGAAAAGGAAAAAAAGAATAGATGAAAGTACCTGAACAAGCACCAGAAGTGCATCACGTACTCTGTCTCTGCTAATAAGCAGTCCATCAATCGGAGAAGCAGAACTAGGAGTAAGAGACGATAGTGGAGTAGATAGTGGAAAGGGGTGAGGCATTGGAGTGCCATATGGGCGTTGCAAATTCAGTGAAGGAGCAGTTGGTACAGATGAAGAGATGGGTGGCATTATCAATGCAGACGAGGAAGGGGGTGCAAAGAATGAAGAGGGCTTCAGAAGATTAGTGCCCCGATTGCTGTTGCTGATTGGATCAAGAGTGTCTTGGAGTGGGGTTGGATTAGATGAAGACAGAAGAGAGAGTGATGGTATTTGTAGAGTTGGTGCAGGAGAAGAAACAACACTGGGTGAATGAGAAGATAAAGGGATAGCTGCAGAAGAAGGGTAGGCGGGCTGTGCTGACTGTCTTGAGTTCGCTAGATTTGAACCACTGTTTCCAATACTCGTAGCTGCCTGCAATAATGGAATTGAAAAAAAAAAAAAAAAAAAAAAACTTGTTAGGAAATAGGAGAGAAGGAATATATAACATTCACCAAAGTTGAAAAGGTAACAATGACAGACTTGAGGGCATCTTATGTGTTAGCCAAAAGCATTAAATACTCTGCTTTCATCTCATGATGCATGCTGACATGTTTTTAAGGCTCAAGTAAAATCTATTATTCCAGATCTTATGACCCTGAGATATTAATACTAGGCCTTATTGATGAGAAATCATTGCACATTTTTGTAGCAAGTTTAATATTTCAACCATGGAATTAACAGTCTCAAGAAGAAAGTTTCACAATTCGTAATGAAGTAACCATATATAGACTACAATTTGAGAGACTGCTCCAAACACAGAAAAATCATGTCACTACCATATCCACAAGAAATTCACTCAAAATCGATGATGCAGTGATCCAGTAAATCTCAGATATTGAAGAGAAAATCTGAAGAATCAGTGTTAAAATAGATGACATACACTAAAAATGTTTCGAAAGGAAGAATCTTCGGGAGCATCAGTGGCAGATGATGATGGCTCCAGAGAACCTTCCATCACCGACATGGTTGAGACTGCTTCAAGTTCCTCAAACTCACTGAGCGTAGGAAAAGATTACCAGGACAAAAAACAAGAAAGAAAGTAAGAAAATTAGTCACAATATATGGCACAGTTTGCAACCAACATGAACAACTTATGGATGCAACTAGCAGCAATATTACTATAATACTATATCGCACAACACAATGTAATACAAGTTTTGTGAATACCCAAGCACTAACCTGGGAAATCATAAACATGTTCGAAGCTCAATCGTTTTGAAATGAAATCATTTGTTACTTTTATTACTTTTAGTTACCTTTTGCTTGAAGATACTTTTAACTTTGAAGGAACTTTTGAATACGCATTAAGAATCCTGTAGAAAGAAAACATAAAAATGTAATATATATGTATCTACTAATTTACATCTTCTTTTTTTTTTGATAAGTAAACGAGAAATGATTAACAAAGAGTTACATCTTGATCATATTTGCAGAATTATAATGTCATTTCCTTTATACAACATAAGCAAACATAGAATCCAAGTTTGGTTTAAAAATACAAACATACAACCAAAAACATGCATTAAAATAAATGAGAAATTGGAATAGGGAGTACAGAGAATTTTGAATATATGCATCCTTAGGAACTAATCTTTCAACGCCACTCTCGCTCTCTATGTACTATTTTGTACTTTATATAAAACCACATGTAAATATTAAAAAAAAAAATACACGGTGTTTTACACATACATGTAAGCATGCATCTTGAGGCTCCAGACTTTTTAAACTTCCAATTATTTGCTCCTGCTCCCACTACATGCTCTAGTTACTGATTAGCCATCATCCTCTAACTTTTTTATTTATTTATTTATTGGGATAAGTGTCCGTCCTACTCAACTATGTCGGTAACATCCTCTTGAACTTTTACCTCCTTACAGAAAATCCATAACCGGACCATCAATTTTCATTATTTCTACTATGTAGGAAAGGCTCAAAATATATCCTTTGTCTTTTTACAAGGGTAGTAGACCTTTATTCCTGTTTACCTCGCATCTTTTTCTCCCTTTTGGTATTAACTAAGTATTCAGCCACCACCACAAGACAGCTTAAACAACTTTTAGGCTCTACAAGGAATATTATTAGTATCTTACCAAACCCACAACGCCCCAAAAAAAAAAAAAAAAACTCTTAACTACAGATTCGTCATATTCTTCTAAAGATAAGTCCCCTCGTGTAGCTATCCACATTGCTATGTCCATCAACATGCAATACAAACTGGGATGTTTAAACAAGGAGTTAATAACCAAAAATTCAAGTAATTGGGCTAGGTAAGGAAAATACTGTACCTAGTAAATAGGTTTCCAACATCCTTACACTCCTGTGGATTGTAAAACCAAATACCATTAACCTCTTGGGATGCATTCCGGTACAACAGATATGGAACTTGAAGTTCATACTCAAAATCTCCCAAAAGATTCTCCACTAGGTTATCTGTTGACAGAAAAGGTTTAAATGAAAACAGAGATAAGACAAAGAGATGCCAAGACCCAGCTAACATCTATGCAGGTATTCCAAGTAGTAAAACAAGGAAACTAAATGTGTAGCATTATTTCTGGCAAGCATTCAAGCGCTGGTGGATTTGAACTCTCAAATCAAGCTATCAGCTTGGAGGATACGCTGCTTCAAAATCATGTTATTACATGCTTCTTTCCAGCAACTTTCTTGGTTTGTTGCTATGGTATAACACTAAGTGAGGTACAGCCAGTAAGGGACTAAAGAGTTTTCTTCTAGATGGATATTGGAAAATAGATGGTCTTCCTTAATCCCTGCATTGAAGAGCATCAAATAATCCACCACGCTCCCTTTGATATCAAATGAGCCTTTGATTTTTCTACCCTATGCAAAGAACTACCAAGGTTCACCAAAGATTGGGAAAAAAAAAATCATATATCTGCAATCAATATTGACAGACATAATTCATATCCATTTCAAAAGCATAAAGATCATCCCCTTTAACACAATAAAAGTGTAAAATTAAAAATCTGTACCTGTGTTACGCCGATTCATTACAATGAATTGGAACCGCGGTTGAGTATTCCTAAACAACAATTACAACAACAACAAAAAAAAGCATTAGCATTAGCCAGCCAATTTACGAATTATAACTACATGAACTCTTACCACAACAAAATGAACTAAACGAGAATCAAAAAATCAAAACTACATAAACAGCATAACACACACTTAACATTAATGAAAACAAACATACATACCTTTTAACGACAAAAAGAGATCCTTCAACGTCTTTACGACTCTGCAACCGCCCAAATTTATTTTTAGAAATAATAAGTAAACCACTAAGAAAAATAAAACACTTCGTATTCAATTGCTTTCCTAAATGACATAAGTAAGCCAAATGATTGTATCAGCCTATCAGGCACAGTTCAGTTAAGATTTGTTAGATCACCAAATACTAGAAATCTAAGATTCAAAACTCCTACAGTTCTTTTACTTTCCAACACTTTCTAGCAACCAAACGGGGAGCAAAAATAAAAATGAGAAACGAACCCATTGGCTGCTCTCGATGTTGAACGCATAGAACGTAACGTGCGCCGCGGTGATGAGAATCTCTTCGATGAAGGGGTCCATTCTCTGGAGCACGGTGAGGTTGAGCATTTTGGTGCTCTGCTGGTCGAGATTGGGCATCAATTTTCCGGTCTGAGACATACTCTCCCTGCACAGGGAAAAACCCTAAATCCGATATTTTTTTCTTTCTGGATTTTCCTTTCTATTCACTTTCCCGGGAAAGTTATTGAAGAGAGAGAGCGAGAGAGAGAGAGAGAGAGAGTTGCACGTGAGTTCTTCTGGAGACGCACGTAGATTTCAAATACTTCCTGGACGGCTGACTTAATTACCAAATTAACCTTGATCGATTTTTATATTTACCAAAGCAAAAGACTAGATGGCCGACTTAATTATATATAAATATAATATATATAGATAGCAGTGAAATGGAGGGCGGTTAACTGCCTATATATTATACATATTATATATATATATATATGTAGAATAGAGAGGTGAAATGGAGGGCGGTTAACTACCTATATATATTATAACTATATATATAAAACTACGTTGGATGATGTCTTTTTGTGTTTAAAATTTTAAATACATATAAAATTGTATATAAATTTAAAAATAATGTCGTATGTAATATGATATTATTATATTACCATAGAAATAACATCATTTTTATTTATTTTTTTAATAATTTTTTTTTTAAAAAAAAAAGTGATCAACGGTTATTAGAGTTATTAATTACTAATTAACCGCTTAGGAAGTTGAGGTTAATAGTTTTTGCCGATTACCCATATATATATATATATATATATAAAGCATGGGCTGGAAAGCAAGTTTGGAGTTGAAATAGTCAAATGTGCATAAAACACAAAATAATTTTCATTACAACACTTTGCATACGATGATAAAACCTCACACAACGAGTATTTGAAAGAAACATGGATCCAAATAACTTGATAAACAACAATACAACACTAAAATTTATTTGAAAAGCTGGTCATAATTCTTGTCGATCAAGGCTTTCGGATGGCCAAAGCAGACAGAAGAATCAGGAACATGAACACAACCACCGAAACGAACGCCGCCACCACAGCCCCACTGACTTCCTGGCAGAAGTCACCAAATTGCTGGCAGATGGCAAGCCAGTTGGTGTTGGAATTGCCATTGTGAGCCAAGTAGACTATAGCCGCAGCCGCCGCCGCAGCGGAAGTGTTTAGAGTAAGCGCCACCTGCAAAAAGTTGTACAAATATTTTTCTCCTCAGAATCATGAAGAACGTGATGGGAATTGGGAAAGGAGTTAAATGGTTGGAGAGGTAATTATTACTGTGTCGAAAATGAGTAGGAGAATTCTTGGTCCGACTGCTTGGGGCCGAACGATGGATACTATGGAGAAGGGAAGGGAAAGCACTAGGTAGCCACTGACTATTGCCATTGCTATCACGAAAAACCTGCATATTTTCAAGTCTTAAAACATTTGCAGCTGTAGAAAAAATAGAGCTAAATCCAAAGGCTCATGAAATATCAAGTACTATAAAGTTCTACTCCCTTGAGTGCAAATAATTTTTTAGAGCAAAGTCGGCGCGGGAAAACCGAACTGTACCCGGATATTAATAAAGAAGAAAGAAGAAATAGAGCTAGCAAGAGAGAGAGAGAGATTGAAAATGATCACATACTGGAAAGTGGGCAAATCATCATAACTGGCTTGGAACTGGAAGAACTGGGTGAAGAAGGGAAGGGTCTCCTGACTGGTACCCATGATGGAGGCTGCGGCTAGAGCAGCTACTATAGCCCCAATCCTAAGGAGGAAGTCGAATATGGCAACTCCCCTTTTCCATCCACCCCTCTGCTTGACAACAACAGCCACAAGAGGTGCTTTTCCTTTAGCAATGGCGCTTGACTCTGGAACATCTTTTTTTGACTCTGGAACATCAATTGTGGTTGAATCACCGCTCCTCATTTTTATGTTGAAAGAGTGAAGAGACTGAGAACTAAAAGATTTGTGATGAGAAATAGCTTCTTTGTGATGAGAATAGCTGAATGAGAAAGACTCAGAAGCTGCTGCTGCTGATGAGAATGGCTGAAAGAATGGAGCTTATATAGGGAGACTCACGAGGAGCTATAGTTGATGGGGAGCCATGGAATTAAGTAAGGAAGTTGCTAACCATTTCCACTTGATCGGATTCACTTTTTGATAAATAAAAAAAGCAAGTAGCTAGAGATGCATGACAGGGGGATGGACATAAAATTAGTTGCTCCAACTTCAATAATCAAGTCAACCATTATTTCCAACAAATTCATAACATAATTTTAAGATATTATTAGTGAGAGATTAGTCTGTTCTTTGTCATTTTAGTATGTCATACTATTGCTTTTGAGGAGAGAAAGTGAGAGTCTGGAGGGGCTGTTAATGTAATTTAAGTTAAAAAGCCAACCTGCTATACTAAAAAAGTTTTGTTATTCTACTAATCAGTCAACTAAACCACCTAGCCTCGCTAATCCAACAGGTCATGTACGGTTCCTTCCCACCCCAGTTCAAACTCCTTACCCTTTATCCTAATTTTTTAGTTAAAGCCACATTATTGAATGAAAAGAAACAATAAATGTATCCTTTAAGATTTTGAGCAATATTAATTGAGTGATTTATCTTCTTAATTTTTCTTTTATAATGGCCAATCAATGTTAAATCATTAATTATCTCAAAAGATTAAACTTTATACATAAGCTCTAACTTCTCCTCAACAATGAAATATGGATAAAAAGTAGGATGATCTTTAACGCTATTGAGTTGATGAACATCAAACAAATTAATTCCCGTCTCTAGCTCGTGGTGAAAATGTAACCTCACAAAGTTATAGTCCAAACTTGAGTCTATTAAACTAACATTTGTTCGAAAAACCATCAGATTTTCACATGCATTTTTCATAAAAATGCATCGAGATAATTTTATAAGCAAAGAGCAGAAAATTTTATGAACAAAATCAATAAATTACATATCGTTATACACTTCTTTTCTGTTGAACAAGTAGTATAATTCAAATTTTAGTTTACAAGACAGCCTTTTCTGCTACTTTTCATTGCAATGCCCCCAATCAACTCAAAATCCCATCTGGCATGGAACAACAAACAAGGTCTGCCAGAATCAATTAAGAGAATACTAACACAGTGAATAGCCAAAATTGGTCAATCTGGTCAGGGCTAACTGCTTTTCTCAATCGGTAAAAACCAGGTGAGATACTGCTTCTAGGTGTCAATTAGTAAAAACCACGGAAAACGCCGCTTCTGGTTAAAGACGGTTCCGACCTCCGATACACTACTGGGCTCAGTGACCAAACGTTAGATAACCTAATATGTGCGTATACTCCATCCATGCTCAGCAAGCGCCAAATTCACATGGTTAGCAGCCTCTGTTGTATCATTAAGTGGAGGATAGCTCCAGCTCTCCGATATCTGTAAATCAAATGGCAAATTGTAAATGGATGTTAATTTTATTTAACACATATTCGGTGCGACATAGCCCTAGGCACATATGCATTTACTTGTGCAGCAGCAATATTGTTCTATCCTACACTGATGCTCCCCTCATTCGTCCACATGCTTGTTGATTTACTTTCTGATTTCTAAAGAATAATATAAACTTAAGTTCATCGAACTGGAAAATGAACTAACTTGAGACCCATACTGAACATTGATAGAAAACAAGAAGCTAAAATTAGATTCAAAACAGCTGCTGTGAGATAATTCTCTTCACACAGACCTACTTTTGGAAGTAAGGTATGTAACAATACTGAGGTAAAACAACAAATTTCAGCAGAAAACTGGCAACTTACATCCTCTTTACCAGTGAACGGTCGAACAACTCCTCGCTCTTGAAGAGACTTCTGGAAGTCAGCAAACTTCCATGTACACAGCTCAGCACCAATTACATAAACAGGCTTCCTATAGCCAAAAATACAATATTATTTAAACACATGAACTTCAGTTCAAAAGAATAACTTCACCGACCGACAACTGAAGAGGTTATTCCTCAGCATCAAACTATAAACATACCCAGTACTGCAAGCCTCACTCAACATACTTACTGAATCAGCTGTAATGACAAAAGCATCAGCCCAAGCTAGATGCCCCATATGTGGATTCGGACCTAAGCAGTATTACATAAATACATGTCAACTAATCTTCCTTCTAAGGAAATATACTTCAAAAAATAATTAATAATTCTATCTACAGCTGTGGTAGCTTAGTACCTTCACCATCCCAAATGAAAACCTTAGGATTAGTACTAAATTCTCTTACTAGAATTTTGGACACCTGTTAATAACAGAACCGAGAATAAGTGCATACCAATCGATAATATCTTCAAAAGAAATTGCTGAAGGCATATATACCTTCTAGGAATTCTTCTAGAGAAAGATATAAAGAAATTGCTAAAGGTATATATACCTTCTCAGGAGTTCTTCTTGAGAAAGATATCCTGACACTTCCACAACTCCAAAGTACATTCTGCAGCATACCCGCTAAATTCATTGCAAGATCCTTGCCATATGGACAGTTTCCTAGGGAAAATATTAAGGATATACAATATGACAATCTTTCAAATAGAAGGTACACCGGGAACACCAGGAACAGTGTAAAAATAAGAGGGGTTCAAGAGCAATTTTACTGAAACAAATTAGTAATTCTTGCAGGCATAATATCATAGACACATCCAGAGTTGCTGATATAAAACCAGTCTAAAGTAAAAACAATCCCAATACTCAATGCATGGGAATTAGATTCCTTTAACTTCAATCAAATTGGGATTTGATATGAGCAAAGATTTGACAGGTTATAAGCACAAAGAAAATTACTTGTAGGCCCTCCAACATTGACCACAAGCAAGGGCTTTGGAAGTGGTGCCAACTCATCATACCAGGCTGAAGCAGCATTCCTAAGTGCAGCAGAATCAGCCTGATGAAGAGCTCCCACAGTGAGAATCTGAAATTCAATTTCCTAAACCTGTGAGCTTCATAAGTCACTGCAGCAGCTAACCACAAGTAGCAAATAAAGTCTAATGACCATCACAGTTCACCCATTCAAGCAAGTATTCTACAACCAAGTACCTACCACATTTTTGCCAGGAGGTTCACGTGGGGTTATCCACCTGCGGAGAAACCGAGGAATTTGCTTCTGTGCATGAGGAGTCAACGGGTAGTAATCATGAAAAGGAGTAATTACCATGTCAAACCTATTCAAATGCGACCTTGGATGTTGTATCTGAAATAGTTTTTCAAAGATAAAACTATTAGACCCAGCCATCATAGTGTGTGCATGCATCAATACATCAAAAAAGAAAGTAAACTTGTTGCAAAGTGATACCCTGTGCAGCTAGTAAACATAAAACACGACACCTTCATTCATCTTTCTACTGAAAGGAAAACTAGCTAAAAATTCAAGTTACAGTTTTCAAAAAAGCCCCTAGGTTTCTTGCATAACGCAAAGCTAAATCATTATGCAATGGAAGTTTAAACAAATTTGTACAAAACAAACAACAGCATCATATTTTGATATCAATATCATGTAAAAACTACCAAGTTTTCATTACAAGTGCAAGGATTAAAAAGAGAAAGGATAAAGTTTAACCTGAACCACAAAGACATTATCAGGAGCTAAACATTTTATGGAGCTCGAAATAGAAATGGTATCCCGGCCAGATGCAACCACCAATAATGGGCCGTCTCTGACCACAAAAAATAAAAATAAAAAATAAAAAACCAAAAATTGCATCATGTTAAAAAAAGAAAAGAAAGGAAGATGAAGCACCAAAATGAGCAATTAAATTAACACTCCATTTTGTATATGTGTGTGTGTAGCAGACTTATCATGTAAACTATAGCATGCAAAAATTTTAGTCTATACAGAAAGCACTGATGTAATTGTTACATCGAAATTGAACTACATTCCGTTATATAAGGCACCATGGAAAATGGATGATAAAGTACATTTATGAGTATGACTTCATTTATTGAATAGGATCCTCTATTTTATGGTTCAGATTAGATTTCATAAATCTAATGGTGTATATATTGTCACATGCTGAATACATTGCCACATTATTTAAAAAATTTAAATGCCTTAGCATCATATACACCGTAAGAAGCAATAAACAAAATCTTAACCGTAAACTAGGAGGATCCTAATTCCTAAGTAGTACAGAATTATTCTTGAAAAATGAAAGAAAGGGATCCCAAAAAAAAAAAAAAAACCTAAGCATACTTCTCAAACGTTTCACGAGCCATTTTCGCAATGTGCTTTGCATCAGCTTCTAGAACATCAGAGAGGCCTGTTGCAGCCACCATTTTCAGGAGAAAATATTTTATCAGTTTCTAAATATAATAAATTTAAGATCAAAATCAAATTCGCCATATGCATCATAATCAACTGCGTAATTTGAGAGTGAACTATGCTAAGTGTGTAGTACCACTTGTTTCAACAGAAAGAGGCATCACTTTTTTCCCTTTCACTATGACTTCAAATCTCCTCTCGCCACAAATTCGCCACATGAGATACTCTAGTTTTTTGTGCAGAGAAACTGGAAGCCAATGAAGCCACTCATTGATTCCTCCTCTTGGCCTTGTAACACGCTGCATTATATATTATCAACAAGAACCATATCAAATGCTCAGTAGCTTTCGCATAAACTTTGTCATGATGCCATAAGAAATCCAAATACAAAACATAGATTCATATATGCGTATAAGTATTGCTTATCCCTAGCATTTTAAAAAGCTTAGTGCAATGGGGTTCTATTATTACACACACCAATAAGCCATCATATTTTCTCAACAACCAAACAGAGCCGTAAATTCACAAACAATCAAAATAAAGAAAAAGAAAAAGGGAAATCAGTAACATGAGCTTACATATAAGGATTGGCGACCAGAAAGACCGAGAGCACGGACCAAACCAATGCTCTGATTCTCCGCGCCCGCAAAACCGTTTCCGATCACAACCACCCGCCTGATTGCGCCGTATAACCCACCTTCGAATATCTCAGGCACGGCCGACAACCCGCCGGGCGGTTCGGGAAGCCTGATTGGTCTCATCTGACGGTCCCACACGATAAAGTACCCGCCTGCGTTTCAGAGGATCCGATTCATGAACGTTTCAGACTTCGAAGTCTCTCAGGAGTTTTCAGTAATTTCTTTTGGGTGGAGGGAAACGTGGGCCAGGCCTACGTCGTGTTGGCCCATCTGGATTCCCATTACTTCAAAATAAAATATTAAAATTTCAAAAAAGAATAGGAGAGAGTGTTATTTTTAGATTTGGGCCAAACTCAGACCATTTCGAAAGCCCAGCTCACATCTTTCTTTCTCTAATCTTTCCTGTTTATGATTCTTTTGTCTCAGACAAAGTCGAGCTCTTGAAATTGAGTCTTCGTTCTCTTTCTCTCTCGCGAAGATGTGGGCCAGTGCGGAAGGAGGGCCTCCGGAGGTCACGCTCGAGACCTCAATGGGTCCTTTCACAGTTGAGGTACTTTCTTCTGTTTGGTTGCTCAGAAAGCGATTGAAGTGAAAGAAAATATTACACCGAGTTTTTTTTTTTTCGTACTCTATTTTGCTTAGCTAAGTATGGATGTGAGCGAAGCTAGGTCATACTATACTGAATAAATGCAGGTTTCAAAATTTTCAATTTATTTTCTTTTTCACTCTCTTTTTATTGTACTGTAATCACAGCTATACTACAAGCACGCGCCGAGAACTTGCAGGAACTTCCTTGAACTCTCTCGCAGAAACTACTACGACAATGTTAAATTCCACAGAATCATCAAGGTCTCTCTCTCTCTCTGTTTGTTTCTCTATAGATGCACACACGCACACACAAGATTTTCTCTGTATGGTACATTTTTTTTTTTTCTTTTGAATAGTTTATTGTTTACATGGATATTGGTTTATTTTGGAGTAGGATTTTATGGTGCAAGGTGGGGATCCCACAGGGACAGGAAGGGGTGGAGAATCCATATATGGGTATGCTTTAATTTTTGTTTTTAGTTTGCCATTTACAACTCATGTATCTGGAAAATTATTCTTCTAGTAGCTTCTAGAATCAACTGCATAGCTTTGATAGGATCAGGGTCATCTAGATTTTCTAGGCTAACTCTATGGTGGGATTTTTAGAATCCTAACCATTATTTTTAAATTGAATCATTCAAATCTTGCCATCTCTGCGTTTGTCACATTTCGAATATTATTAATTTTTGTTTAATTCATCGCATCTCACGGTGATAAGTGTTGAGGTTGCCAAATCTTAACGTATCATAGACTATTTTTCAATTCCTGTTTGCTCTTCTTTTATCCAATCTGTTCCCTGATTGTTTAGACTGTAGTTTGATTCTGACACTGCTGGGTTGCATTGAATCATTGAGAACTGTGAGTGAATATAATGTCTATGATATTTGATTTGTGAGGGATGCGTTATATGATTTGTTTTATGATGCATTGCAGTCTGAAGTTCGACGATGAGATTAGAACAGAGTTAAAGCATACTGGGGCCGGTATTTTGTCCATGGCAAATGCTGGTCCGAATACAAATGGAAGTCAGTTTTTCATCACCCTGGCACCATGTCCATCACTGGACGGTAATCATATGAATCCACCCAGTTAAAATTTAAACTTGTTCTATCATTCTCTTTGAAAATTTGTTCAAGCGTGTGGAATTTTTCGTATGCAATATGTGGTAGTATCTTACTTTGATGATTAAGTTGCAGAGAAACAATGCTTGACAGTAAATGAGACTTCTCGACATACGGGTGGTTGGAGCCACTTTAAGTTTTGATGGTTTGATTAAACTTATAGTCATTCTTATTATGTTTGTATCTTGCATGATACATTGGGTCTCAGCTGCTGCAATTATTTAGAATCCAATGACAGTCTTAAAAATTACAAATTTGTGTTGTGAAACTGCTAATCAGCAATTCTGCGCTCCTGGCATACTTGCAATGTGGGGTCGGTATTGCATTGCATTGTTTGTCGGGGAGAAGTAACATTGGATTATGGATAAGTTGCTTTATCATTACGTCTCTGCATAAAAACAAAGTTACTTCTTTTGTTTCTTCTTACAAAGGGAAATGGCCTCCCTTAATACTCTTTATTTGTTTTATCTTTTTTACTTTTGTTTTGTTTTCACTGGGAGGTGGGGCTTTGAAGCCTCCCTGAGTCCACCTTGTCCAAATGACTAAGTGGTGCACCTGTTCTGAGAAGTCATGTCCCCTTTGCCGAGCAGATTGAGTGGAAAGAGTTGACATGCTTTTCCTTCTCCTAATACGTTGAATAAGTTTTAGAATTTAAAAATTTTATGCTCAGTTATTTAAGGAGATGGCCAAACTCCCATTGATGACAGCTCATAGAAGGAGATAGATTTGTGGGTCAAGAGTATTTTGCTCAAGCCTATTCAGAGTAAATATGCTTCCTGAATTTGCTTTGAAGCTGCTGACATATCTGCTGTTAGAAAAGGAAAGGTTTCAAAACTTATTCAAGAATGGACCACTAGAAGTCATTTTGCCTTTGTATAGGGCTTTTCTTCCTTGTTTTGAAATGTGTCTTTAAGCTGTTAGCTATATGATGCATCTCCCATCCTTGAAGGCCAAAATCACTTTCAAACTACGAAACAGCTATAAGAGGCCCCTGTAGGATAGAATATCATCTTTTGAGCAGTTGATATTTCTGACATTTATTATATTTTCCAGCGTGCTACTTGTTTTGGATTGTCTCAAATTATATTTTTATTATGAGTGCTCTGTTTGGAAATGGTAACCATGGCTGTTCCTTTTTTTTTTTCTGATTGTTATATCAAACAGTTCTTTTCATGTGCTAATAATGCTAACTGATGTTTCTGTACCGTGCAGGAAAACACACAATATTTGGAAGAGTGTGTAGGGGAATGGAGATAATCAAAAGGCTTGGCAGCGTCCAAACAGATAATAATGATAGGTATGTCTTTCCTTGGATGTGTTGTTGATCTTTAAGGGCCTTGATTTGGAACACATGGGCCACCTCAGCCTGTCACATTCTTGTCTGGATATGATTTCATATATTGTTTAAATGCATACTAAGCATTTAGATGGAGAACAAAACTTGGATATCAACAATCATCTTAGGGAACCAGCTTTCTAAAAACTCAATAAGTTACTGGCGAAATGTGGCTGGTTCACCTGGATTTGTCTAAAAAACTCAATGCTCCTAGACTAGCCTTGTTTTGAAAACTGAAAACTGGGAGAATAATATGGTGCTTTGCTGGGCCTTCCCTAAAATCGCAAACTTATCATTAGGAAATATAACGATATCATCCATCTCCATCTTGCTACTCTCTTGGTTTTTTTTAAAAAAATATCACATCAATTGATAATCCACTGGTTGAGAAGACAGAAAGAGGACTTTACTTGAAAAAGAGACAGAAAAGAGAATGTAGGCGTTGTAGAGAAGATAGCTCAGTGAGGTTAGTGATGTACATGATTGGTAGGTCGCAGAGTTATATAAGCTTTAAAATAATAAGCAAAATAGATGATGGTAAGAAAATGATTTATAATCTGGCTTCTTCATGATTCAATTTCCCACTATCCCTATGAATACATTGCTGGATGGGATACTGATCTCCTACATCCATCTGTATCTGAAATTTAGATTAAAAAAAAAGGTGAGACTATGTCATCAAGATGTTGGTGTTTTGAAAAGATTGTCAGAAACATTGTTTGATATTACAAAAACTGAAGGGAAATTAAGAGTCAATGTTAAATAGGTAATTTCTTGGCTTGAGGTGCTCTATTAAACAATAACACAATTGATCTGGATAGGTTGGGGACTGGGGAGCCAAACTTGTGATTTTTTTTCTTCTTTCGATAAGTGGTAATAATTTCACTTAGAAAACCAAATACAAAGAAGTATGATCTAAAAATGATTAGTAGATTACATCACATCGCGATATGATTAGTAGATATATTCCTCCATGCATGGCTAGATTTTAAAAATAATGCAATCAATGTGCATAGGTTTCACCCAAATATACTTTGTTGTAACTCTTCTTCTGGTGATTGATCTCTTCTGTACACTTTCAGAGACCACACTTGTTGCAACTCCCATGCTTACTGCTGTTTACTGTTTTTACAGACCCATCCATGATGTGAAGATTCTACGGACCTTGGTCAAGGATTAATGTCAATAAGCTATTACCGATGCAAACGATCTGGTTCCAGAATGGTCAAGACACCAGCAGTAGTTTCTTGAATATCTCGTATCATTCGTAAGCGCGATGAACAATTTATTTGGAAGACTTTTTTAACAGAGGCAGAAATTTTGAAAAAAGAAAATAGAAGAAGAGGAAATTATCCATCTGGATTTGTAGTTTTCTTTTTCTTCCTTCTCTTTTAGATTTCAATTAAGCTTCTTTAGTTTTGGCTGTCGTTAACTTCGAATGGCTTGATCTCCCTAATATAAGCTTAAAGCAACCATTTAGCCAGAGTCTCAAGTTCATTGTTTCTATTTCCATGTGTTTTGTCCCAACGAGAGCTTTTAGATAAGCAAGGATACCATGACTTGCGAAAATTTCCTTTTCCTTTTTAAGGAAGTAGACGGAGATGCATGAGTATTAAGAATGAAGCATGCAGCCCTTGGTACTTCTGGGAAGAGTCGCATTACATGTAGATTTACATGCATTTTTGGCACATGTCAATTTAATAGATTTACATATGGTTTTGGGAAATTTCCACCCACCCAATATTTTGGAAGGAAACTAATGCAAATATTTTTGTCGAAGTTAGCGTAGTAGATCCTTTGCACAACAGCACAAGCCTATTACTATGAACCCAGCTTCACCCATCTAATTCTCGAAATTAGCAGGCTCCATTTGATGATGTTCACGAAGGTGAGCTCAAGAGTTTGACATTGCCACATACCTTACTGGACATCTCAATTCGTAATCAGATAAAACAAGCCATGCCAAAGAAAAACTAAAACTTTCCTACTAATTTACAAGCCACAACTAATTTCTATAATTCAGATTAAAAAAAAAAATGCAATACAGCTACATAAAAGTAGCAGCTAACAGCATCATCACCTCTCTCATTTCCTCTATATCTATTTCTTGCACAGAAAAAGAAAGAGAAAAAAATAATTACCAGCTACTGCCAGCATTCTTTCCCCCCAAAGAATTTGATACTATGCAAGGTTATCCCTTGTTTGCCGCCATAATTACCACCAGCCTCAGTTTCTGCAGAAACTGAGGTGTTTAACCTCAAGAAAGGTAATACAGCTCCCGATCAAACCAAGCTTGGCAAATGCCACAGACGAAACAGTCAGGGAAGTTCAAGTTCAGCTCAGCTTGCCTGACTTAATATTTTGATTCAATTGACCCCCATTTTCTTCACAAGTGGACACATTCAGCATTGGTGGAAGTGGACCGAATCCATTGGTCTTGATGGATCCAGGAGGGCTTTCTCTTGAATTTGTATTCCTCGTCGGTTCCAAAATTTTTATAGTTGGCCCTTCAGTAACTGCCGGCTGTTGTAGCATTTCCATGTGCCTTGAAGATGGCAAATCGCCTTTGCAGTACCTGTACCACATGTTTCGGTATGTTGACTCAAGACCAAGGGCAAACTTTGTTCCATCACAGACAGGGGACTTGGACATAAGGTCGCGAAGAGACATCCTCAAATTTGAGAGTGCCGTAATGTCAGAGGCCAACTGCAGTGCCAATTGGACATATTCTTCTTCATTTTTGGCAACGAGACGTTCCAAACCTAAATAGCATCAGCCAGAAGTCCACCTTAATTAAGAGGTTGGAACAAAAACATACAGACAGACACTATAAATACATTCTACCACTGTTAGCGCAATAGCAAATGGCTGAAAACCTGAACCACAAAACCTGCCCCATTATTCCTCAGTATGTCCCATTTGATCTTGACCTTTACCGGATCAGAGATTTGTTAACTTACGTTATAAGTATTTGTCTTATATTTGTTCTCCAATAAAGAGTTGAACAGTGGAAAAATGGCATTTTTCGTGCTTCAGGCTACTAAGTTTTAATTTTCAGAAAAGACCTACATTTCAAATCTTAGGGAATTATTATAAGGGAATAAACAGACAATGTCATCTTCTTAGTGCTCTTCTTCCTACTCATCAAAAGTGATCACAGATGTCTAAAGCTTGCAAGATAATACTTTCTTCTCAGTCATGTACAAGATACAGAATAGGGGCCTTTTTGTTCTCAACTTTCTGGTGCTCATGGTGATGAAGGTACAGGAACTAACAAACACGTGTAAAACAAATGCAACTAGGCATATCTCAGTAGTTTTGACAACCATGCAAAAGACAGACACCAGATGGACATTAATCAAAAAGGGAGAAAGGAAGGTCCCTCACCAACTTTGCTGAGAAGACTCACGCCAACATTGTGAGCATGTACTGAACCAGCCATAGTAACACATGGAACTCCCATGTACAAAGATTCACATGTTGTTGTGGTTCCAGCATACGGGAAAGTATCCAAACTACATAAAAAGAACAAAGGTAAGAATCTCTAAACAATATGATTATGAGAAGCCATAAGAGCTAACAGATAACATATGTCACCCTCCAAAAAAAGATGAACACCACAAAGTGTAGGTAAGGTTGTTTGATTTCAAGTTCATATATGTAGCTTACAGTCCAAATGGCATCTTATACTATCATTGTCAGAATGAAAGAATCTTAGAGGTTATCTCCCTTCATACATGACAAGCATTGAGAAAGGATGAAAACACAATAATAAATAGGCAGGTACTTCTAATCGGTAGTTTAGAAAATATTTTAATGGATACTAGTATTGTCGCTGTTTCAACAAAACCATTTCATGAGACGGAGAAAACAAATTAATTCCAATCACAGCACATATCACACACAAGAGGTAGAACAGAGAGTTTCTTTTATTCCTGTCTACATATAGGTTAGGAGATCAAAATGAAATAACATAGCCCTGTGCAGTTAAAAAATATGCCTCATAAACTCATACAAGCATGTCCGCCATTGGTATGCAAGTGTAGAAAAAGAAGACGGCATAAAAGCAGGTATGCATGTCAGGCAAAGGTGCACAATCATAGAAAATGAGGACTTCTTGTCAGACACTGGTACCTCACTCAGTCACTCATGATACATTAGTATAAACATAATAATTTTGGACAATTTTTTTTTCAACAATCCATGCAAAAACACACATGGTGGGTCTTGAAATCTTGGCTTCACACTCTACCCCAGTTCTTACAGGGATATGAGGTTCCATTTGAGCTAGAGTTCATTTCTGTGCACAAAGAACTTCAAGGGAAACATATTTTCCACTCTCTGAAAAAGCTCATTGGGCATGCAAGCCAACTTTTCCAATAGAGTACTTCACAATTTTAAATGTCTATGTAAGAAGACTTCGAGCTTATGTCAAGAACAAAGTAAAAAAAGTAGCATCGGGGAAATCTATTATTTGTTCAACAGATGTTATATGTCAACTATCATCCACCCATCATAAACCCCAGTTGTTCAGGCACAAAATTTTGTTTTGTAAGTACCACAAAAAATGAGTTCAGTGAAATAAAAACACATTAAGTTAGAAACTGATAAGTGGAGCACTTAGTAGGGCCAAATGGTGTTTTCTGAGCACATATAATCATTATGGGAGTGAACTGAAAATTCAGAACTCATTTTCATTCTATCAAAATCATTCCATTTAATGCTTACTTTGCCATCTACTTGCACAGAAAAGTTCAAATTTAAGATGTCCTAGAAAGGCACTCTTGCCAAATCCTAGTAGTAATCGATGTAGTCACTAGGATCAAACCAATTAAAGCCAATGTATGCCAAAAAAAAGGGGTAGAGGTTGAGGTCATAGGGTCTACCCCCACACAGGAACATGAGTTGTATTGACATACTGGGAAAAAAACAAAGCAATGTTAATTAGTAATGAAAGACAAATTATGAACATTAGCCCACAATGTATGGACCAATATCCAGTTTCAACAGACAACAAAATGTGAAAAATGTGAAAAATAAGAATCAGCTTATATCACAACACACTTAATTGCTTAAGGACACACATCGAATTTACCTAATGTCCATAAGAGAATACGCTTGCATATGATCGTGGTTAAGAAGAATCAGTGGCAGAAGATCAACACGTAGAGGTTCCAACCCCAGTTGCTCCAGTGTTGAAAGAAATCTCTCTCTAACACTATCACAGCAAAAAGGCTTACACTTCACCACAAGACGAGAATTTGGAACAGCACATAGAATCCTTGCCCAAACTTGCAACACCTTAGGCGTAATCTGATGAAGGACAAACAAATTGAAAGGAAGACAGCATAAAATCAAAAGAAATCAGGATAAAAATGGTTGGACTCTTATAAATACACAATTAAAAGAGAATCGGTTATGATTCCAACTTAACCAATACCTTAGCAAGATTATTAAAGCTACCAAATGTAATAAAGCCATTGGAAAGAGCAGGTGTTGGGGCGATTGGCCCAGCCTCAGCGGAAGGTGTATAACAAAGGAAGCATTCAGGTAATCGAACTAACTCCTCAACATGCCTGCCATTTAATAAAAGTTTCATACAAAGAGAAAAAGTGCAATACAATACACCACTAAGATCAACTTTAGCATATAAGTTATTCGTGGAAGTGTGCAAAAAGGAGACCTACTTCTGCTTTGTTTCAGGAGGGTCTGCCAGTGAATCAGTGATTCTATAGTCAATTGTAGGCAAACCGGTTGTATTTGGGTAGCCAATCCAAGTAACCTACAATTTCAGCAACAACAGTAAGATATTTTAAATATATAAAGACCAGCCTATCAAACGATGCATACCATTGTAGCATATGCATAACACATCATTCCACTCCATAAAGATACAAAAATTTTGAACTTAGATATAAAGGACACAACACCATGGGCCATCAATGTTTACTATTCTCTGAAGTGATAAAACATGAATAACTAGGTGAAAACAGTATGAAGCAATCCTCCCATACAATATGCACAAAATAAACTGATTATTGATTACGGTCTAAGATAGAAAATCCCCATGTTTAAAATTGAGTAATATTTAGGTTTAGAAGATAATAAAAATCAACAACTCACATTTCATAAGACATTAATACTCTCGTCAATTCTGAACCTAGGTATTGTTAAAACAATTCAATATTGCACTCCTTAAAAATAAAAATAAAAAAAATAAAAAAAAATAAAAAATAAAAAAGACAATTATACAGAAAGCTTAAATTTAAAATACCTTGTGGTATGATAAGGAAATCGTCTCAGCAGAAAACACCCAGGTAAATTTTTTTTTTTTTTAAAAAAAAAAAAAAAATAGGGATTAAGAGAATAGCCTCCAACATACCTGGAGAGGTGCAGGTCGGCAAGCCATCATTCCCAACTTATTGTTAGCTGTATGACCAGTAAGTTCTACCAAGATGTCAACTTTATCTTCTCTAACCATGCTTGCCACCTTCTTTTCATCAATCCCATATATATCTCTCCATATCCCACCCTTTTTTATGACTCTCTCCTTAAACCTAATAGTTTTTGCATCTGCCTGTAGCATCATTTAAAAATCAAATCCAGACTGTACAAGGAAAACGTAAAAATAAAATTATGGAAAGCAGCATGCATACACATTCAAGAATCCACTCAATTTTGAAAAATGTATACACATGCATACTCTCTCATATACAGTCAAATTAACATTATACTGCATTAAAATTGTTGTACAATATGCGTTTGCGACGTGCAATTAATCTGAGTAAAGTTCTCCTACGTTATCAAAAAAAAAAAATTGTTGTAACTTAATCCTAAAAATAAATAATCAGGAAATTACTAAGTTTCTTTTAAAATAAAATATTCCAAGAAAATGGAGGTCATTTCTTTTGGGTGGTGAGTCATGGCCAGTGATGACAGAGGCATTGCAGTGTCAGCCATTGTGATGATAAATGCAGCACTGATGGCAGTGGTGACAACTGCAATAAAGATGGCAGCAGTGCCACTAATGATAATTCTGATGGTATTGCCAGTACTGTTGCCTTGCATTAGTTGTGGTGGTGAACTTGAAAGTGCTAACAAAAATGTGGAGAAGCGATTGCAACCATCTTAGAGAAAGTAGTAGTGCCTCCGGTATAATGGATAAGTTGTAATGATGCTAGTTGTGTGGGGGCGATACTGTTTTTTTTTTTTTAATAAATAATTAATTCATTGAAAAACACAGAAGGATACAACCCTAATACAAATGATGTTGACAATAATAGTGGCAGCAATAGCAGTTAAACAGAAACAGGCGATGACCAAGAGTAGTGCCGTCAAAGGTGAAGCCAACAGTGGTAGTTCTGGTGTTTTTCCAAGAATCAAAACATGAACTTAGAGAAAGCTCCCATTGGGGAAAAAACAAACAAACAAAGATTGGCACTATATGTGCAGCAATCAACCCTTTTTTTAAAAAAACGAAGCAATCAAATCCATAGAAACCATAAGAGAGAGGAAAACAGAAAATAGATTTAGAGAAATAGAACACAACTACTACGGTTTGGCAAACAGCTTAGTATCAATAATATGGACAGGGGAAAAAAAACAACTGAACTGCAATTTGTTGCAAGTTTACAGCTCCTAACACTGGAAAAATGCAACTAAAACTGATGCACCAGCAGCCATCATAGCTATTACATGATATGGTGTAAACTATCCATCATTCTTAATGAAGCCACCAAAATATAATAAACTCAACACCAGCAGCCATCATAGCTATTACATGATTTTTAATTATGTTTTTTTTTTATAAGTAATTTTTTGTCCCAAGGGAAGGGGGAAGAGTAGATTCTGTTTAATTATGTTTTAAGTCTAGAAAACTAGAATGGTAAATCAACCCATACTATTTATGCCTCATTACTAATCTAGTGACAGTGCACATCTACAGAACCAGTAACTAATTGAATGCATACTGAAACCCGTGTTAAATATTCTAGTTTCTTTCTTAAACTATGGATGAAATGTTTATTTCAATGAATCTATCATAATTCCAGTGAGTAAACAAAACCTGACTTTCAGATACTGGACAAACAAGCATTTTGAATAAAAAATGAATAAACAATACTCGATGCAATATATGGCAACAGAATGCCCGTCAAAGTCTTCTTTGGGCTTCTTAAGTGGGAACAGGAATTGAAACAAAAGGTAGCTTACTTATAAGCTTGCAAACAAAAATGGCAAATACAAAGGTAAATATTGCAATAGCAAGCATATGGCTACAAATAACACAAACTCCTGGACTTCCTAGGCAACACGAGCAATTTGTACAAATATTTGTGGTTTTAATGTCTGAAGAAGATACCTTCACAACTGCTGAATAAACAACCACCTTGAAATTTGCATAGTCATGATAGGCGAGGGGGGCTTCTATAAAATATGATACAGAATGAGTAAAAAAATCAGGAGATACATATCCAATCACAAGTGGTCGTTCCGGGTCCTTAGGATTCTCCCACGATGTGTACTGTGGATATAACCGCATAAAGCGCTTACCCCAATCCCTGCATGTAGACATTTCAATTTAGATGAAACAGGTCAAAGCTAAAAACTTCTTAAATTTGTCCATGCTACTTAGACAACCATAATTTAAATTATAAAACAGAACAGCTGAGGGACTATGTCCAAAATGCCTACAATCTAGTATTAAACACATGCACTTAGGGATGAGAACCGACTCCCTCGAGTCGGTACATAGCCCATACCGATGGCTGAAACAAAGGCCATAGGTAGTTGATTTTAATACCAACTGAACGATCCCCTCCACGGTGGTTGGGCTGTTCAAAAATTACAGAAATGGACAGAGAAAGAGAGGGAGCAAGAAAGAAAGTAAGAAATAGGGCAGAGGAGATAGAAAGGCGGCAAGGAAGGTTCTCTGTCCTAACACAGATGGTGTCAGCCCTTAAAAATTGTTTACTAAAAAGTCTCCCCAACCTCCAACTGGAATTTTCATTTAGGGTGAATAATCCATCTTGCACAGTAAATTTCCTTGATGCAAGTCCAAACAGATGCATTCAAGACAAAAGAGATTCGAAGTAAACCTAGTGTTGAAAATTGGAAATTCAAACCAGGCTTCTGGTTAAAAACTAAAATTATATATATAATGTGAGTTTAGGGTTAAAGTTGATAGTGAGTTTAGTGTGCCACTTATCTCCTTGCATGTCTAATACGGCACAAATAAAACAAATATGAGTTGCTGCTTTAACACACATGCATATGCATACAGCAACATGTAATGACTTTCAAGAAAACAAAACCTTTTAAAGAAACAACATTTGAATTTTAGAACATGGCTGGTGTGATTATTCTCATGATTAGATTCTAATCATGAGAATATATTTTTCACAATTATGGACTTTCTCTCTCTAGACGAGAGACTCTCACTCTAGAATTCTCCTAGCTTTCTCTATTTCCTCTCTAGCGGAGGCGCGTTTCCGCTAGACCCAGGTTCGGGATCGTGGGATGCGTTTGCCATGGATAGGATGGAGCGAAGATTTGTTGTGGAAGCTAAATCGTTCTCTTTTTTGGCGAAAGCGGGCAAGCCTGAGTTGCGCTTGGAAGAAAAGAGAAAAGGGTTCTCTGGCTCTTTTTCTCTCAGCCTCCGATGTTCCGATTGGCTGGCGGACATGGTGGAGGAGGCGCTAAAATCTCAAGGGTCGGAGTTCTTCGCCAAATCATTTCGGGAGGATGAGATGATTTTGAAGATCCATAAGGGCTGCAATAAGGCCGGTCGGTTCTTAGTGGCCGGGGTCTTTGCTGATGGTGTTCGGAAAGGGGTGATTTGGCTCCCTGAGGGCCGTGAAGGTTGGGGTTGGCGCTGCTTTGTGGATGAACTACGGAAATTTTTGGTGTCTCTCGCAGCGAAGACGAAGGGTTTAGGGGGTATACCGAATGCTATTTCGAATCGGTCCTATGCGGCGGTGCTGTCCGAGGATTCTGGTGATGTGAAGCCGGTTGGCGCTCAATTTCCGATGGTGGGCTGTCCTGAGTTGGTTAAGGGTGGTGGCGGCGATCCAGCGACGAAGTTGATTAGGGTTGTGCGCTCGTTGAAGGCGTATCTGAATAATCTTAGGGCTAATGTGATTCGGGTCTTCTCTATCGGACTGGGCTTTAAGCCCAATTCTTGGTTTGAAGGCTCTTGGGTTCCTGGTCGTTGGAAGAAGCTTCTTGCGAAGCCTGGGCCTGTTCTGGACCGGGCTTGCTTTAGGACGGGCCTGAAGCCTAAACTTATTGTTGGGTTTAGGCGGAGAGCTGGACGCAAGTCTGCTTCTGGGATTCGTGCGGGTCTTGGGTCTGCCCTATCGGAGCAGTCGTCGTCGCTGCTCGTTTCTGCCTCGCCGATGTTCAATCCGGGGTCTTTTCCGGCGACTTCTGTGGTCTCTAACGCAGTGGTTCCCGCGGGTGCGGCGGCTCATGTGATGTCGAGTTTGGGTTCTTCGTCGGAGGGTATTGGGTTTGCTTCGTCGGCAGGTTCTGGGTTTGCTTTGTCGGCGGTTTCTGGGTCGACCTCGCCGGTGACATCTCCGGTGATTCCTTCATCTGCTGAGGCTCCTGGGTTGTCAGTGCAAGACATAGCTCTGGGCAGTGATGATTATCTGTCTCACAGGGAGACAGGGGCTGCGATAGCTAAGCGGGGGGACAGAGCCTCGGATTTTAAGCGAGTGTCTCCTGTTCATGCCGGCTTCCAGCCAGCCCATGCCGGTGACCCTCCTTCTGTCCCTCTTACCTCAGCCCTTTCCTCGTCTGCTGATTCTTCCGCAGGTGTGATAGTGGCTGAGGCTGAGGAGGTTTCTGTCCCTCTTTCCTCGCCGACGCTCACCTCTGATGCCATTGTTGATTCTGGTCTGAACAAATCACAAAAATGGCTGATTGAGTCTTTTCGAGAAGTGGTTAAGGACGATGTCACGCATATGGCAATACTGAAGGACTTGGAGGTGTCTTTTCGTCAGGCAAGCAAGGAAGCTCGTGAGGTGTTGTCCCCTGAGGAGGAACAGAATTTGGCGTCTATGAAGAAAGAAATTGAGAGGTTTTTAGGAGGACGTGTCTCGGTCCCGCCCTCTTCTACACTATCATCTGGGCAGATGGGTCTGCCGGAAAATCATGATGCAAATTCTGCAGGGGCGTTAGCTTTGGGAGAGAGGTTACGCATGTCTCTGGGCAGTGGGGTTCCTATATATAAGCAAATATTGAGATACTACCGGAGAGCTAAGAAAGAAAGAGGAATTCGGGTGAATGATTCTCTCCTTCTTGAGGCGGTGGAATCTTTTAGTGCTCCGCAGATACATTACCAACCAGTTGCAGGGTTTGTTGCTCAGGCTTCATCCAAGGCTGAGGAGGTTTCTATAAGAAAGCCTGATTCTAAGAACTCTAATCCAATGAGGGGCTTTCTACGGCGAGGGTTTCTTAACCCAAGTCCGAAAGAGATAAGGGAGTCTCAGTCTTCATCGCATGTGGCTATTAAGGATGATGAAGTAGTGGGTGACAACTCTTCAGTCTTGGATGAAGCCTTCAAGTTTGGGGAGCTGCCCCCCGATCCCCTTGATTGGGGGTTGGGTTGCGGTGAAGAGGAGGATCCATATTCAGCAGATTTTCTTCAGGTTATGGACGTCGCCCGACCTAGGGCTAAAGGAAAAAGGCCTAGGAATAAAAGCAAAAGAGAGCTGTTAAATTTAGAAAGCTCTGTTAACTATGGCAATGCTAGTGCGTCGTCCAGGAGAAGGAAGGGCAGGATTATAGTGTCATAGTCTTTTGTGAAGGAATGAGGGTGTTTGGTTAGTGGGCTTTGCGTTGGTGTGTTTGTTGGAGGGTTTTTGGGTGGTTGTTTGGTTTTTTTGGGTGGGTGTGCTGGGGTTTTGCTTTGGGCTCGCTTTGGCCCCCTTTGTATACTTCGTGTGTAATTAGGGGCGCTTCTCGCTTTTCTCTTTCTTTAATAAAACTTCTTATTACTTATCAAAAAAAGATTCTAAGCTAGGGCCGGAAGGCCTCTCTACATCAGTTCCTAATGAAAAAACCATATTGGAAAGAGAAAAGAGAGGCATTAGAAAGTACAGAAATTGCAGAAAAAAGGTAGAATCAAACAACGGGATCTAGGGAAGAAGGGAAGTATTCTAACAGTCATTAGACATCTGCATGTAGGTCATGTTTTACTACAGAAACCAGAAAATTCATGCATTTGTTCGTGTTTTATCGAGAAACCAGAAAAAAAAAAAAAAAAGAGTTATACTTTTCTTGAACAAGTAGGTCGTGTTTTATCGAGGATTGTACCCTATAAAGAATTCTAAGCATATTTCAGGACAATTTGACCACTGAACAGGAAAATGACCAAAAAAACTTTTTTATAAGCAAAATGAGCAACAAAACTTCATATGGCAAACACAAAAGAACAACATATTACTCGCTGCCCATCCTAGTAAAATGGGTGATTCCACCCCCCAACCAAAATAAAAATTAAAGAATTAAAAAAAAAAAAAACAAAACAAAACAAAAACAAAAAAGCCAGAAAAGCCAAAAATAAAAAAATAAAAGAAGTTACTCAAGCGTAGGATGATAATATATAAGCTGTTACAAGAACATTTCTGGCAATGAAGGAATTAATATCTTACTATGCTTCTGGGAAAAAATAATTAGTACAATACATTTATAACACACAATATAAGGTCCTATTAGTTATCATAGAATGAAGAACAAATGCATGAATTTGATGGGAGATAGCTGAAACCTGTGAGCCTCAAAAAGTTTATCATCATGTCCTTCATTTATGTAATTCATCGCAAGCAATCGATTCTGCAAAGCGTGGTCATGCAAACATAGATAAGAACAACATGGCTCAAAGAAGACTGTCAAGAAGAACACACGGGCATCTTGTCTCTCAAAAAATACTACCATCAACTGAAATAGTTGAGATGTCTTAAACCATTAAAAGCACTCGTGCTAAATGAAGAAAGCAATCCCATTTTTAAAACTGCTAGCTACAAAATACTTATTAACTCCCTGATTTAGTTAACACCATAAAACAAAAGCATGAGACAATAATTCCAATAAAATTCAGGAGCAGCAAAAAAGGCATCTCCAGCACTACTAACAAGTTTGAATGCCATTTTTCCTCCGTAAATAACCACAAAAGCACGTCAGTATTGTACATTAATATAGAAGTCCATAAATTTTTATTCGCCAAAAAAGCACTTCAACAAAAAAAAAAAATCATGACTCTTAGTCAAGGCACGGTAGTAATATGCTAAATAATATTCTATCACCCTAAATGATACTCCAAGGCCCTCACAGGTTTCCCAAAACTTTCCTCAAAAGGTTTTCTAAAAGTATTACAAGCAATTAACACCAACTATAGTTACACAGACAGCCATATCTTACATTTTTCCACAGTGAATTTATCAACATTTTAAACATTGGGGGCTAAAACGGTGCAAATTGTTATGTTGTAATAATTTACCACAAAATCACAGTTCATTCATTGAAACAGCATGCTCTTGAGCCAAAATATTTCAACGGTAATCATCTATCCCATTATTCACATCAAGCCCCATTCATTAATGATCTATTTCATGATCACAAATCAAGCCCCAGTTCAGATATCATGATATCACCTAAAACATATTCTGAAAGGCAATCAAGCCTGCAATGGAACAAACCACTGCAAATGACATACAATCACAATTACTGACAACACTCAACAAGCACCTAAAATATCCAGGAGCTGATTCGCAAGAGTGACATTACCTGGCCTGCATTTCGGGAGTCAGGATCTATCTTAAGGCATTGCTCATAAGCATCAATAGCGAGAGATATATTGCCAGCATCTCTATAAAGAACCCCTACACAGAAAAGGATATGGAAGAATGAATTTATCACATCAGTACTTAACAAAGAGAACTTATAACAGAAGCTTCCAAGTGATAATAGTAAAAAGAATATACACAAAAAATGCCCTGAAAAAAATTCCGGAAGAAAGCATAGGAAGCCCAAGAAAAACAAACTGGCAAGTGACAGGGTACCCTGAACCACAGTAACAGATCAGTCTGAACACTCCAAAATACTAGAAGTCAACATGACAAGACTTGGTTTTTGTGAATTCACAATGAGCTTTGTAAGCAGCTCTTAGGTCCATCCTCCTACACTGGAGTCCTTGCCTCAGATTCTCCAGTTTTCAGTAAGCACCCACCTTTGCATTATAACCTTCTCTATTTACGTAGAAAGATCAGGATGTACTACAGTAATACTTGACAGCAGAAGGCCATTACCCAGTATTTTTTTTTTTTCAGTGGCTTTGTTGATGGGTTATGGTAGGTGAACCAGCATGGACTCTTATTTCCTTGTTGAAGGTGATTCTTATGGTATGATCAGTTAAGCTAGAAAACACTTCCACTGACCAAGGATATATTCTACAGAGTAATATAGTTCAGATAAGACTGAAAGAAGTCATTTCTTCAGACGCATAGAAACCTAATACTGACAACATTTCCAACATTAACTAACTTAAACTGAAATAACACACTTTCACATACATATGAAAATGAATTTTCCAAATCACGCACATTGTCCAGTAAGGGATGTAAATGAAAGGAATTCAGAAATAAAAACGTCAGGCAAACAGAAGACAGACAAATAGAGAAAGAGAGACCTAAGTTATTATATGCCTCCGCATATGTGGGATTTGCAATGATGGCTTTCTCGATCAAGCTTGCAGCGGTATCCATTTTACCCTATCAATAGCAAAGAAGGTAGTGTCATTGTCTTAGACTATGAGCATTTCACATATCAGTCATCAGGAAAAACTCAATACCAAACCTGGACAGTGTAAACAACACCAAGATTGTTCAAAGATTGTGAGAAGTTTGGTTTGATCGTCAGAGCCAACTGCAAATGATCATAAATAATGAGGATAATTTTCAGGAAATTGATGATGATAAAGACACAAGGAAGGGGTGGGGGATATAAAACAGAAAAAGCAGTATCTTGCACTAGTGTTGAAAATTGCCTGGTAACATTCTACAGCTTTGTCAAGGTTGTCTCGATCTTTGTATATTACTCCTAGATTGTTGCATGCCTCCGCACATTGGGGATTGAAGTGGAAAGCGAGTTCATAGAAAACAATAGCCTATAAAAGCAAAAGCTGATTATAGGATTCCAGTTTTTCAACTACCATAATGTCAACAACAAAAAACTCAGACAAACAAAAAAACAGTTGACCCCCCAAGAATCACTTACCATGTCGAACTTAAGCATTTCACCATAAGCAACCCCAAGATTATACATAGCATCAGCATAGTGCCAATTGTAATACAAAGCCTTCTTGTAATATGCAACACCTTGATTGATGTCTCCCTCCAATTTAACCTAAAAAGACATGCTGAATCAAATATGACATACAGAACAACTGAACTGTTGCTAATAAAAGAAAACAGAAATCTACAAACAAAAATCAAGGGACAGATAACCTGTTAGGATATCTAGATAACACGTGAAAGAAAACTGGAATCTACAAACAAAACTTGGAGGGAGCCGGGAGCCGGGAGCCGGGAGCATAACATGTTAGGATATTTAGCTAACGCATTAAGGAAAAATAATAACACAAACTCAGAAGCAGACACAGCAACCATTGCAAGTGCTTAGCCATCAGGTTTACCACAATGATCCAAATTAAACAGGAAAACCATGTTTCATCAGGAAAAAGGCAAAGGCTATTGATTAAAGTGCAATCACAACTTTAAAGTGAAGAAATTTGAAATGACTTTGTGATGAAAGAGCTTCCAGAGTCTTGTAAGTTGTTGATCTCTTTCAATAGTGACAAATAACTGCCAAAGGAATTAAGCCACAAATTATAGTGCCTATCCTTATGAGACATTATAGGCCATAAGAAACAAATGTCATGCATTTTCTAGATTATCATCAGATCAGAGTGAAAATCAATTTTCTTCCATTTTATGTATAGCTTATTTCAGATTTTAGTTCTTTAAGTTACACAGGATTACAACCTATTTCTGGATTTCAAGCAACATCCAGAATGTCATGTCCCTTGGCACAATAAGCAAAAAAAAACTGATTTTTTCAGCCAATCAAAATAACCATAAACTCGGGCAACATAAAGAGGTATTAACAATAATATCCCAGCAAAATGGAAAATAACAACTTGAACTTTGGGATTGATAGTTTTCAACATGGAATCAAGGCCCCGTTTATTTTAAAGGTCCTTGGTTCAGGTCTTAATAACACCCATTCTATTGGTTTCTTCTATTCTGTAGATGCAAACCCACTATTGGTTCAGCGTTATTGGGTAGGCCTAGAGTGAGGAGTATTAGTGTATCTGTGAACTTAATGCACAATGATGGCACACTTTGTGACAGCTTAAGCTCTTAGACGGTTACTAACCAACAACATAAAATGAAAATTTGCATATAGTTACAAGAAGATAAATCAATCAATAACAAATAGACGAGAAACCACCTTTGTTCCTAAATCTGTCAGGGCTATTGCCATATTATTCTTTGCAATCTCAAAGTTTGGTGAAACAGCTAGACACCTGCCACAGCAAGACATCGAAGCAAACATATCATCAGCATAGGTAAATCCATGAAAAGAAAATTACAGAAATCAAGTGCAAGGCACAGCTCAGGTCCAAAAAGAAAAAATTAAGGCCCAGCAAGCAGTGACGCAGACAGCTTATTGGCAGATTACCTCTCATAACAAGCAATAGCTGACTCCAAGTCACCACGATTTTTGTAAATGACACCCATGTTGCAATATGCTTCAGCATACATAGGCCTCTCAAATGCAGCCTTCTCGTAGCAATTAAGGGCCATGTCAAATTGCATCATCTCAGAATAGACAACACCAAGATTATAATATGCAGGCTGCATGTATCAACTTGTATAAGAAAAAAAAATGCATAGGAAGTGCCAAAAAGAAAGGCAGAAAGTATGAATAAGTAATAATATGAAATTACAGCATAGTGTGGATCTATCTTGAGTGCTTCATAATACTTCTGAATTCCCTCCTGAACGCTACCAGCAAGCTTTAAGCTGGTTCCAAGATCTGTTAAGACAATGGCTAGGCATTCCGCAGCTGGTTTGTATGAGGAGTCCGCTCTCAGAGCCTTCTGATATGACTGCACGAAATCAAATTGATTAAGTCTAGTAAAAAAATTGGGTGAATAGCTACTACAATAACATTGCCAATCAATTACTCAAAGCACAATGACTACTGACACTTTGTTTTCTTCTTTCCTTAGGTGAACACACCTCACACACTCATACAGGAATGAACCTGCAGCCCTACCATCCCCCCATTACCTATAGGGCCACTGGCGTGACTGCTAATACTTTGTAGAAGGGCAATGCATAATCAATTACATGAAAAGCTGATAAATAGGTCAAAGTAGGGCAAGCTGATGATGTGGAGAGTCCCAAGTATCTTTCATTTATTATATGCAGTCAACGTTTCTTTTTTTAATATATAAGTAAACGAGATATCATTGAAAAGCGCAAAAGGCGCAACCCAAGTAAAAAAAGACATATACAAGATAAACACTTAGCTAGAAAAAGAAAAAAAATTAAAAAAATGGTGAAAACTAAGCACATTAAGATCTAAAGCAGATGTCCAGTGGAAAAGAGTTTTGAAAAAGAAAAACTTTAGTTCCACCACCGTCCTCTCATGGTCTTCAAACTTCTATCATTCATTTCCCTCCAAAAATATTACAAAAGATAGGACGGAGCCATCTTCCACATAGCTGCACCCCGAGGATCCCTGCACACCCCTCTCCAACATGCGAGAATAGTAGTTGATCTACTACTCTTTTAGGCATAACCTAAGCTAACCCAGCAATGCTGAAAGTAGCATTCCATAAGGCAAATTCAAATATAAGCTTTTAACATATACTAGATATGAGGATAATTATATTTAATAGGAAACAACCTTCTTCTTGATGTGAAAATCAAAAAGGAACACCTATATCTGGTATTGGACATGTTAATTAAGCACCAAAACCAATTGGCCCAAGGAATTGAAGAGTATCAGAACTTGTTATAAGTGAAATCAACTACCGTAAATTCAAAATTCCAAAGTAGATCATTAATTGGTTTCTTAACTAGTTTTTTTTTTTTTTTTTTTTAATAAGTACTTGGTTTCTTAACTAGTTAACAAAAGTACTAATAAAAACATCAACTTCTTACAAATAACCATCATAATAGTAGCAATGCAAAACATAATTGGTTGTGTGCTGCAAGATACTTCAGGTGAGCTAATAAAAATATGTAGCCACACGTTGCATGTCACACTCAATCACGTTGAACCTATAAAATAAAACTGGATTGAACACATATAGAGATTAAAATACCAACAAGCACTACACGTAAATGTAATCCTGCAAATATTTAGCCCCCCCAACCCCCAAAAAAGAATAGAAAATAAAAACAATACAGTCCATCGTTTGCCATGATAGAAGTGACTTAACTGTCAAAAGCATACCTCAGCAGCCTCCACTAGGCAACCCTCATCTTTGTACAAAATACCACAATATGTGAGGGCACAAGCATTCTGTGGATCCAATCTGATCACCTCAGAAAAACTCTCAAATGCAACCTTTGGCCTATTCTGCATTTGCAGGCATATCCCTTTGCCAATGTGAGCTTCCACATTACCACTATCTTTCTCCAAGACACTCTCGTAGAGAGCAAGAGCCTCAACAAACTTGTTCCTCGAACGAAGAATGTTAGCATAAGAAATGGCATCTTTCCCTTCAAACCTCTTGTGCACCGGAGCGACACCTACAAGAGAGCTGCTAGTACTAGGAGACGACTGCGATCCGTTCAAGAAGCCATTATCCCGAATTGGGTCCCTCTCTCTCCCATTATCAACAACTTTCTCCGACCACGCCATCCGGTCACAGCTACAACCTCACTTTCCTGGACCGAAACCATCATATATAAACATATTCATTCACCCCAAATACCACTAATTTCAATTCAAACCACATATGCAACGTTGCCTGCTAGCACATTTGAAAAAATGTCATCTTTTATCAAATAAACCAAAGTCCGGAACTTTCAGAATAACAACTTCATTGAAACTCAATTCAGTACGTTCAAACAATAATAGCAAAAACCCTAAAGTTGAAAAAACCCTAAGCTCTAGCAGGATCACCGTAGCCACTCGGTTAAGCTAGCTATTTTCTTTTAATTCTCCAACAAAGATTGATAACAAATAATAAAAAAAATTATAAAACAAAAATAGTGAACGAATAAACTTAAGAAATGGCATTAAAAGCACGATAGTGCATTAGTATAGGGGGGGCAAAGATTAGGGATTCTATAAGAAATGGGATTCAATTAAAGCAAAGGGAAAGTGAGAAATTGAACCCAAGATTAGGGATTTGGCTCTTACACTCAAGGCCGACGAGCTTCTTCTTCTTGTACTAGAGGCACATGGCAGAAGTCGGAGCAAAGTTCCAGCTCCTCCTTTTCGGCTCAGAGAGACAGTGAAAGAGACAGAGACAGAGAGAGAGCGAGAGACTAACCCTCTCTCCGACACACAGTTTCTATGTCTCCCAAAAACCCCAGAGAGGCCCTGATGTTCCGTCCGTTAATTACAACGTTTGGCGAGTAGAAAGGGGCAGCCTTTTTTTTATTTTTTTGTTTTCTAACCCTGGTTTCCGTCTATATTTGCTTTTTTATGCCACTCTGCTAAGGCTGCGTAACTGCGTAAGTGGGCGTAGCGTCCCATTTCAGGGATTTGGGGGGTGGGGGGCATTGTCGGTATCCTGCGCACTCTGAAAAATGATGACCTGGCGGCTAACGTGCTCCGTCTCGATGGAATTTTCAGGATGATCGTCGCTGAGTTTTCGAAGTGATCAGCCAGAACATAACATAACATAACTTTTAAAGATTAAAAGTTTAAATATGTTTTTCTAAATTAAATTTCAAAATCAATCGCTTAAATTATGAGGATAATTACAAAATTTCCAGCGTTAAATCTTTCCTGCATTATCTCAAATAATATCAATTCTGGTACTACGTGTTAAATGATATAAGCAAAAGTTAAAGAGTCATAGATCGAGTTTAACTTTTGTTAAACTTAAACTTAAAATTCACATATTTATCATGTTATTATATAATCATATGTTATTATATTATAACTGATAATTTAGAGGTTGATTACTTATATCTAAAATCTAAAGAACCAGTAAATGATTTTTTTTATTTTAGAGTGAAAAAATATGTTGACTTTTTTTTTTAGGGTCCGTTTAGAATTGCGATTTCAATAAGTGCGATTTTAAAAATTACGTTTTTGAAATCGCTACTTTTTAAAATTTTAAAGGTGTTTGATAAAACATGTTAAAAAACGTTTTTTTTTTAATCAAATATTTGTTATGAGAAATCATGATTTGAGTTTAAATTCGTGTTTTTTTCGAATAAGCACCTACAATGTTGCTTATAGAAATCGCGAATTTTTTTCATATTTTAAATTAAGTTTTTTAAAATTACAATACTAAACGTCTTACGTTTTTCGATATCTTTTTAAGACGTATATTATTCTTATGAAATCATAATTTCAAACATGCCTTTATTTTCTTACTTTGGGATGGAGCAATAGAGGTCAAAGCGCTTGATTCCATTAAACTTTACATATAACTTGTCGAACTTAAAAATAAAAATAAAAAATAAAACTTGTGGAACTTCAAACCTCCACCTTAAAATTAATTGGGAAATATAATTCTTTTCATTGTAAATAAAATGGGATAAAGTTTTCCTCCAAATTGAGGGGGAAAAATTTTCTTCAACTTAATCTATAAAAGTGATATGTGTCCCTTGAATATGTGAGAGACATGTGAGATGCACATATTTTTTTAATAGCAGTGACAAAGTTAAAATAAATTTTATTAAAAACTCATGTGTATTTCACATGTTATTAAAAAAATAGATACATGTCACTTTTATAGATTAGGTTGAAGAAAACTTCTCCAACCCAGTTTAGATAAAAACTTTGTCAAATAAAATGGGAAAAATTAGAATTGAGCCCTACTAATGCTTTGGCCCCTTCTAATACGAAATTTTCGTTTTCGCCCGTGTCTAAATATGTACATATTATTATGTCATTAAAAAAATTTAAATAGTATAACTAAATAAATATTAAAATTTAATTTAAACCATGAAATGCATAGCAAGTATCCCAATCTAAAATTGGCAATAGAAAAATAATGACAAGTCAACTTTTTCCCTCCTGCACAAAGACTTTTATTCAATTTGTATGTCTGTGGTTTCGTTCATAGTGTGTAAGGGACAAACTTCTTCAAGTCGTTTGTCTTCAGCACGTGAGCTTGCCTAAATAAATGTGTCATTTTCTTTCTTTTTTTTTCTTTTCATATTTATCCATGGTGAATTCATATGAAAAAAATAATAATTTTTTTAAGGGATTTGACATAAACTAAGTATTTTGTGCCATTTAATTCAATGTGAGAATGACGCATCAACACGAAACACAAAACATAATAAATTTGAAAACAATAAATTTTTTCTTATTATCTTTCATTCATCCACAAAATCTGTAATCCTCATCCAAGACCGTCGAAAACCACCGCCCTCTTCTTTGTTGGAAGCCACGACCCATGTTCTTCTGTCGGACGCCACCATCAACAATAACCCATTTTCTCCCTATCCGTCATCTCTTCCATGTCGTTGAAGCAATTTATTGGATCGCCGACTAGTCATTCTTCTCAACTTTGCATCTTAATGATAACTTGTTTTGGACATAGTCAATCAAAATAAACAATAAAAATTAACGCGAATCATACGGATCCGGATCCCCTTCCCATCCCTTGCATCTAAGGGTCTAAACTATGCCAAGTGTCCACTTGTATCAAAACCAAAAACTAAACACAAACATACTTAATTATATCAAATATGACTTACAAAATTAATTAATTATTTTAAAAAAAATAAAATGAAAAAGACAATCTGGGAGGGGAAACCACCAATGAGGGAGTGGATGGGGCGGCCGCGCAGACACCCCCACCGGATGTGGGGGTAGCGCGCGGCCACCTCATGGCATAGGGCCTAATTTTCAAGGCCATGGGTCCATGGCAATTCAAGGAAAATTAGGCCTTCCTTGAATTTCTCATTGTCTGAGGGTCTCTCTAACTATCCCTATTTATCAGCAATCATAGTCTCATAGGTAGGAAATCCAAGAATCATCTTATTTCCCTATGTATCCAAGGTTCAGTTACGAGATCCCTTACTCAGGCTCATAACATAATTTAGTGAAGGTTTTTGGGGATAGGAATCTTGGTGGGGAGGTTGGATGGATTCTATTGGCGATGGATTTATGTTAAAATAATAATTAAGTGATTAAATTTTCTAATTCTTATAAGCTTTAAACTTTTGGAATAACCAATAGTTTAATAGTTCCAAGGTAGGGAGAGTGAAGAGGAGCAGAGAGATGAAGAGCAAGAGGGTGCAAATGGAGATGGTGGATTGGGACGGGAGATTATTATAGCAATATAGCCTTGCAAGTAATGCTTCTTCTACTTTGGATTTCAATGGAGGAAAAGAAGAGGAGCTTGTTTTTGTCAACAATGGGGTGGTTATCCTCAAGGAATATAGTTTTTATATTTTATATTTATTCATGATGAGTGACACGTGTCATAATTAATTAGCTTAGACGTAGCACACTAACATAATTCATAAATTTTTTTTTTACAAAATTTGACGGTACGGAATAATTGACACTAGAGAAAGCTTATTGCAAATCAGGTCAACACCAAATTGGCCAAATCAGAACAAATAAGTCATAGATCAAAGTCTGGATGAAAAAAAAAAAAATCCTAATTGAATTTATTATATTATTTTGGTAGGTCAGCTCTATTTTATGGGGAAAAAAAAGGGTAAAAACAATTTCGTAATGCGGCACAGTAATTGGTCATTGGTGGTTCTTTTACCTCCTTTAACAAGAGGATTGACCAACTGCCTTGTGCAGTTTGTCAGGAACCAATCGTTTGGCCTACACGTGTTTTCAGCGTTTCCACAGTGATTACGACATCGCGTCAAGTTATTCTCTGGATATTTCGAAGTTGATTGGCATTTTTTACCAACTAACCACGATTTCATTGACGCTGATCAATGACCGTGAACTGCCATTTGCCGACAAACTTGTGTGACAGGCATACTCTGCAACGTCGACAACAAGAAAGAAGCAAGAAGCAAGAAGAAGAACGGAGAAGGATCTCTCCATTTTAAATTCCCTTATTTTTTTCATTTATAGTGCATTTAAAATGGTAGCATTGTCTAAAAATTTTAATGGTGGTAGTAAATATACTACCTTTCAAAATACACTAAATAAAAAAATTGAGAGAATTTAAAATAGAGAGGATCATTTTCTAAAAAGAACGTACCAAATTATTATTTTACCATATATATATACCATCACCTGAAAGCGTAAAAATAAAATATAAATTGATTACTAATATATGATGTGTGCTACTGCACATTAAGAGCATTCTTATTAGTCTCACTAAATTTTACTCACTAAAATAATCAAAAGTATTTTTTTTTAATATATTTAAATAACTTACTTTTTTAGAGCACTTCAGTAGCCTCATTATTTTAATCCACTTTCACCATTCCATTTAAATATGAGAAAACTTTTTATTAGGATCATCCTGAATTCCTGATAACACCCATTTTACAGCCCCTAATCAATAACCGACACATAAGCAAAAACATAAAAAGTGCACAAAAATAAGTTGGACCAAAATACACTAGATTTTAGGGTGATAAAATTCATAAAGAGTTAACCTTCTACTTATAGGTTTTAGTTTTGAATTAAAAAACGAGTTTTGAGGCATTAGAAACGGGTTTTGAGGCATTAAAAATGGATTTTTGGACATTAGAAACGGGTTTTGAGGCATTAGAAACAAGTTTTGAGGCATTAGAAACAGGTTTTAAGGCGGGTCACGACCAGCGGGGTTTGAGGAGTTCACGGCCGGCCAAACCCACGCGTGGGTCCGGCGAGCCGTCGGTCTCGCCTGGGTCTTGCAGGTTTTTTTTTTTTTCTCTAATTTGGTGTGATTGTTCTCACTTTTATTTTTTGCATTTTCTTAAATTGATGATGTGTCACATAGTAATTGGAGGCTGCAAAATGGGTATTATCAGGATGGACCTGATAGTAGGGGCTCTCTTTAAATATTATTTTTTAAATGTTTGTTTATTCATTTTTTAACTAGAGAGAAACGGAAAGCGAAAACAAAGAGAGAAACGAGTTGTTTAATCAATATGTGAGTGAACAGTAATTTTTATATTTGATGAGTACTATTCACTTCACTATTTTTTTTTAAAAAAAAAAAGTAGTGAGTCTGAAAAGTAGAGATTTAAGCCACTTTTGTTAAATTGTCTTACCAAAATAACAAAAAAAATGATTTTGGTGAGGTTGTCAAGCACTCCTTGCAGCCTCACCAACTTCGACTCACCAAAATAGTCAAAAGTACACTTTTGTATATTTTAACTATCCACTTTTTTAAAGCACCCCACCAGCTTCACTATTTTAACTATCAACTTTCGCTATTCTATTTAAATATTATTTTTAAAATACTTATTTTTAAAAAACTTTGTTCAAATAATAGGGAAGGAGAGAAAATTTTTATATTATTTTAAGAAAAAAAATAATAATAAGTGCCACGTGTCAACATTTGATTAGTCCACGTGAATTTTCGTTAAATCAACTAACGGTCAACTGACAGAATGACTAATTTAGTCTATTATCAAAATCACATGGACTTCTTGTGATAAAAATCAAACCCTAGAGAAAAAAAATAAAGTATTGAAACCCTATAGGGTATTTAGTATTTAACAATTTCTTGTTCTTTTTTTCCAAACCCATTTCTCATTATAGTTTCGTCGTGATTTTAAATTTTTTCACATAATGGAATTCTCAACTTGCATATGAATTTGATCAAAAAAACAAAAACAAGAACAAGTCTTAGATTTTGCTTCAAAAGAAGCCACAATGCCACGAAAAGTTGAAAACTTGTAAAGATGATGAATCAACAAGCCAATAATGGGTCTTACTCGATCACTATTTTCTCCCCAAATATTGGCCACTTGTTAAAAACTGATTGGAACCCATGAAAATTAATTGCTAATAATAATTTTGGCCATATAATTGCCGGTCTGAATCCGTTATAGCTGCGAATGATTTATAAAGCGCTTCAGGGATTCGCGGCTAGCGCGGCTCAAGAATTTTGGACAAACTAGCAGCCGCCCATGTTGGTTGGAAATTTACACTTAGCAACTTAGCTTAATTGAAGTCGGCTTATTGCATGCTATAATAGAAGACTCTTTTCAACGTTTAATAATTTTAAAAAAAAAAATCTCAAATTTTGCAATTAAGAAGAAATTAGAGATTCTTCAATTATTAATCGTGGCCCTTTATTTTAAATTTAATGATCTATAAAATCATTTAAAGCTCGGTAAAACAAAAGTCAGCATTTAATGCATCCGTTATACAAAAGTCACTGGCATTTTATAAACTATTGGATTTAAAATGAAGGGACACGATTAACAATTGGATAATCTCTAATTTCTTTTCAATTCGAGGGGATCTCAATTCGCAAATTTTAGAGAAAATTTTTGGGAAGTGTAACATTTCTCTTAATAAGATAATAATGTAGAAATCACATTTTTATTTTGTTATTATTTTATTCTACTAACGTGGCCGTATTAATTAATTATTATTTTTAACATGGGTTAATTTAAGAATTTATTAGCAGTATTGTTGTGAGATAATAGTGGTTGGATAAAAGTGTGATTTATAGTATTACTCTTAATAATAAGAAAATTAATATTCATAGAAAAAAAAAAAGAGTAATACCTATATATTAAGCAAACTGTTATATAAGTGTCATGCAACTTAATAATGCGATAGTGAAAATTAACCATATTTCACTTTAATAGACTGGATTAAAAATAATAATAATAATTACTCCCACTCAATTAATTTAAAGGAAAAAACTTTGTCCAATGAATAATGAGAAGTTGTTCAATTTTGTTTCTTATAGGCCACGATTATTTACCGCAAAAGCAACACTTGTGCGGATTTCGGCCTAAGATCGATGGAGGTCAATTATAATACAACATAATTGATCTGTACATAATTTTTTTCAATTATATATATATATATATATATATATATATATATATAGGGACGGAACTGGTTGGTGGCCGGTGTAGGCCCTGCCCCCCACCCCAACGCAAGGGAAAAAAAAAAAATTTAAGGAAAAAAAAAATGGAACTTTTTTATTTTTGCCTATTGGTCCCTACGGTCGTACCCACTAAAATTTTTGGCCCTTGACGCCTACTCATCCCAAATTTTGGCTTCGTGTATATATATATAAAATTATGTTTAGTGTTTGTATCCTCCTTTTTTTTTCTTTTTTCTTTTTTTTATATTGAATAAGGAATAAGTTACAGGGAATGATCATTTTCACTCTTGATCCGAAAAGAAGGAGGGGCCGATTCTAAAAATGAAAAAAGGGGTGGGCTATCCAACAATAGACACAAAACAAACTAAAGCAGTTTGAAAATAATTACAAAACGTAGGAAATGGGACAAACAAGTGACCCGATCCTCTCAAGAAGCCGCGCAAGGTGGTTTCAGAAGCAAAAGAGACACAAATTAAGGCGAACCTATCTGAACCCTCACTAGTAACCAGCAACAACCGCCAGAAGAAGGATGAAGTGATAAAAGCACTGCTAGAGTCCTTAATTAGGACTGTTGTAAAGAAAAGAACTAACACAAATTCAGTTACAAAAGTCTCCACTAAAAAATAAACCAATAAAAAGTTAGGAGACAGTAACCCACAAAACTCAAAAACAACAAAAAACGACATTACAAAGGAACAACCGGAAAACAATAACAAAACGACCAGAAAACAGTAGCAACGGCCGGGGAGCGAAGTTTGGCGAGCATTGGCAGGCACGTGACGCAGACGCGCCGACGCGTGAGATCCACGTGCAGGCACGTGGTAGTCGGATCTGGCTGGAGGAGGTGGCGTTGGGAAGTTGAGAGGCCGAGAAACGAGGTGAGATGACGCGTGATGGTGAAAAACTGACCGAAGAGGCTAGATCTAGTTTTGAGAAAAACTAGATCTAAAAACCCAACCAGTTTTGAGGAGGCGAGCGGCGCTGCACAGTGGTGAATGAACGGCAACGGAATGGAGGCTGATCGGAGAGGATGAATGAGGCCTAAGCTCCTGGTCTGGTCGGACTGCACAACAACAAAAACAACAAGAAAAAACAACAAAAGTAGGAAATATAGACAGAGAAGAAGGAGGAGAATGGAGAAAAACTCCATATCTCCTCCCCGAAAAAAAACCTCACTAAGGAGGCGGCTGCTCTCACCAGGGAGATGGAAGAAGAATAGACCTAGGTTATCTTATTTCTTAGTGGGCGGATTCAATGGCTAATATGTATTATATATATATATATATATATATATATATATATATATATATATATATATTTAAAGATACAAGATTAGGATGGAAGATAAATATTTAAAATTACTTTTATTGAAGTATTAATTTTTAGGGGTCATGATATTATTACATGACCCTTACAACTTTTATTACAAAAGTTATTTGCAAACTGTTTATAATTATTAAAATGATTAAGCAACAAAATTCGACTTCTTAACTTAAGTTATTAGTGATTGAGTTGTTAATTATATACTTTTAATTATTTCGCTAATTATATAATCTCACATTTGTAAATAAATTATAATAAAAATTATACAACCCCCAACATTTTTCATATTTTATTATTTGACCTAAAATGCGTGAGAATATTTCAGTAATCATAAAACTCTTTTATCTTGGTGTCGCTTTTAATGATCATTTCCTTCCCACTTACCGCTTGGGTGCATCCGACAGAAGTCAGAACCTAAGATAACTTTCATTGAATTGTTGACCTAAAAAACGTGGGAATCTTTTATGGTATCTTTCTTTTTTATTTATTTATTTATTTTCTGAAAAGAAAGACATTTGTCTATATGGTGGCCACGAGGCTACCAAATCCAAAAGCCCAGATGCCCATGAGATGGCAACAGTAACTAAGCATAGAAAGTAGACCTAGTAAAATTGGTACTTGGCAAGGGAACATATATCCGTTTATTCTATGTATGTAATTATTTTTTATAACATTTAGATGAATCTTATTATAAAAAAATATGTATATAATAAACAGGTTATAAACAAGTCATATCAAATACCTGTTTTACCAGCCTTAATAAAAAGCAAGTGAATACAATATAAAATATATTTACTTTGTAGCAGATGAGCTCCGACTTTTTCTTGCCGGAGAGATTTTTACTTATGGAGCTATGAGTTTTCCAATATGTATAGCGAGAAAAATAATTAATCACAATAACAAGTATATGACACGTGCCACTACACGCTAAAATGGGCTTTTTCTAGCAAGATCATGATAATCAGGATGACGACATGAGTTCATTTAGTTGAAAGGGAGTAACATTAGAAATTATATAAATTTGTTTTCATACTAATTTCACATCAGTTAACGTGATATGTTTTAAATGATATTTATTTTACTTAACAAATGAACAAATACGTGCTTCTTTTGTTCCATTAATTGCGGTGGCAATAAAAATGATCAATCATTGTAGATTATATGGATTATAATAAATATTATGGATGCATAATTGATCATTAATTAACGATTAAAAGAGTGATTCATATCTTCGATCTGCACTCCAATAATTAGTTTGGAAGCCGTTCGTTTTCATAATTGTACGTTGGAAATTAATTGAAGGACAATTCTTAATTCTACGGAAGGAAGGAAAACGTAGGTTGCCAAGTTGCAGTGAAGTAGAGACACGTGTCCTTTGAGTATGAGACAATTAAGCAAGCTAGGAAATTAAACTTACCCTTCTGCCCTCGTGCGCATGCATTGACTATCAGCTCTACCATCCCTTCCAGGATATTCTGAGCTCATCTCCCATTCATATTTATTGCCTCAACTTCACAGCTACTCCTCATCACCATTGCTCTCTATACTCTCTTCCTTCCTCTTGTGTGTTTGATGACGTGTACTTCGTATCAGCTGCAGGGAGATCCATTTTGACAAATGTAAGTCTCTCTCTTTCTCTCCAACCCTTTTTGTTTTCCTTCTATATGTCTTCTGTCTCCATGCCAGTTTTTCTTTGATTCTGCAATCTCTCTCTCTCTCTCTACGAAAAATCTTTTGTTTTGTTTT
>NC_081549.1:2603779-2608960 GCF_901000735.1 Corylus avellana | reverse complement strand
TTGATGGACTGCTTATTAGCAGAGACAGAGTACGTGATGCACTTCTGGTGCTTGTTCAGGTACTTTCATCTATTCTTTTTTTCCTTTTCCCTGATTATCTTGTTTGTTCTTTTAATTACAGAATAATTTTGCTCATATGTCTGGAATGGAAAACCACTTTGAAAGGAATTGTAGTGAACCATGGTATCCATGATTGCGCTAAGGCATAACTATATATGCTCGTACAGTGAGGCTTTTTGATTTATGCCAAATTGTCTAGTGTTTTTACTGTAACTGCAACTTAGAACATGGTTAGGTGGATGCTTCCCTGTTCTTGATTGAATATTGGTTTTTGGGTGCCAACATTCCCAGCCTTTCGATTAAAATTTAAAAATTACTGGTTGACTGATGGAACTGTTCTTTTGCTAGGACGATCAATTTATTGACATGTTTTACAAAGCATTGGTGAAGGTGCACCATCCATGAGTACCTTTAGAGAACTAGTGAGCTTCTTTCTGAAGATTTTGCTGAGCCAAAAGTATGTAAAATCAGTTGTGTACATAGCTCTTTTTTCCCTGGTTCGCAGAAATAATGGCAGTTAAAATTTTCCTTTGGTTTAACATCATCAAACTCCAGCCTTCCTTCTGGAAGCTTACCAACTTTGAGAAGTTGCTTTCTTGGAGGTTGGAAGGGTGGCGCTCTCTTGTTTGGTTCTGTTTACGTCAAAATCTTCCCTCAAATAGATTGTTTGTAACATGACATAGAGATTTATTTTCGTTTCAAAAGTTTTTTTTTGTTTTTGGTTTTTAGTTTTTTTTGGGCAATTGTTTGACGTCAGTTCTTTAGACTGTTGTGGGTTGTACTGCTGGTGTCCAAACCTCTGTTAAGATTCTAGGAACAACGAGCAAAGATATCAAGAAGTTTGGCTTTAGTGGAAGCTAGCATGCACAAAATGTCCTCTTTTTTTTTTTGACTTTCTCATACTTCTTCCTTACATTTTCATTTTCATTTCATGGGTGATCTTAAAAGGAAAATAATGGAATTTCCTGCCTTAGTGCTTTACACAAGCCATGTCTGGCTTTGCCTCAGGGTGAGACCGGATCTTATATGGAAGACATCGCCGGCCACCATACGGTGGATCTGACAGTCCTAGCAAGGCCGCCAGACGGTGGCACACTAGTGGCCAACATGCAAGCCTTTATTTATTTATCCTTAAAAGAACAAATGAAAGGAGAATAATTGATAATGATTTCAAATACTAAGCGGAATGAATACTCTTACACTCCCATTTGAAGTTGAATTTTTTAAAAAATAATGGAAAATAATGGGCTTGAAGTATTTTAGTAAAAATGATGTTAATGGACTAGACTCTTTAGCCAGAGTTTAAATAAGGAAAGAATTATCTATTAATTATTTTACGAGAAATGTTATATACCATACAAATGTTAAGAGTTCACTCATGCATTGGGCAGTAGCCTCAAAGCATGAGGCTTAGAACATGGAGGCTTTTTGTTTTGGGTTCGTAAAAGGTCTGATAGCCTAAGTCTCTCTATTTTAAATATAAAAATGACCAAGAAGAAAAGAATTTTTAATAATAAAAAAAGTTCAAAAAATAAGTTTAGAGATTTGAACAGCTTATATTTTCATATACCAGGTTAGGGGGAGGATTGGATCCCCCATTACAGGTTATGGTCAGGAAAGCAGAGATCGTGTTGTACGCCATTATATTCCTAACAAGATTTGGACCAATGAAGATGGTGTAGAGCATGTAGAGGTAATTTCATGCAAGCATGATAACTCGAGTTTGTTATCTATAAGCAACTTCCACTAAGCATATGCATTACAGTTTTATTCTTATCAATTATTTGAAATAATCTCCATTTAAGATATGCAACACAATTTCCATCAAGCATGTTAAATAAAGAAAGGAGAATGACTTTCATGAACTTTGCAATTTGAATAATTTTAGTGTAATATTCTCTATTCGACTATTCTGGAATTTATTATGATTCTAGATGTTATTATTATATGTTTGGGAAAATTACAGTTTACCCCCCCAAAGTTGTCAGCGATTTGCAATTCCGCCTCCAAAGTTTCAATTTTTGCAATCCACCCCTCTAAAGTTTCAATTTTTTGCAATTCAGGCAATCCGTCAGTCAAAGCCGCTTTGACTGACGGAACAGTGATCATGTGCGCCACACGTGATCACTGTTGGCCTTTTTGTACCCAAAATACCCCCACGCACGCCCAACCCATTTGACCCACGCCCAACCCAACTCACGCCCAAAATACCCCCATGCTGGAGTTCGTTGAATCCCTAAAACCTGGTTTCGAACTTGGTTGGCTTTGCTTAGATCTGGCTTGTCTGTGGGAGGAGAACAAGGTGTGGGGCAAGCACATGGAAGAGGACAAGGCATGGGGCAACGCGTTAGCTTTCTGGGATGCTCTCATCTCCCAACATCTTTCTTTGAGCTTAGACTTAATTAACCAATCCAAATGCAGCACATGGTTTTCCTGAAGATCTGTATGCCACCAACAAACAAAACATACAAGCAACAAATTGACTTGTGCGATCCCTTTAGGAAGACTGTCAACAAAATGAATAATTAAAATTTGAATTAATTTTGTAGAAAATGACATTCAAAGTTTGAATTAATTTAGTGTTAAAGGGGACTTTGTCTTTGAACGCCAAAGGGGGCAGAGGAGGAGATTTCGATCTGTTGCAGGAGATTCCGTCATTTGGGCTCTCCATCTTGTTGCAGGTAAAGGCAAATTTTCGAGCAATGACCCATCAACGAACTCTGGCGAAGGAGCAGCATCAAACGACGCCGTTTGCTGTGGGTAAGGTGTGGGTGAGGGCATTTTGGGTACAAAAAGGCCAACAGTGATCACGTGTGGCGCACATGATCACTGTTCCGTCAGTCAAAGCGGCTTTGACTGACGGATTGCCTGAATTGCAAAAAATTGAAACTTTAGGGGGGTGGATTGCAAAAATTGAAACTTTGGAGGCGGAATTGCAAATCGCTGACAACTTTAGGGGGTAAAAGTGTAATTTTCCCTATATGTTTTGGAAAATTTGAATTGTGGATAAACATCTGTTCATCTCTACTTATGTCTGACCAATTTAATGTAGATTAATTTCTATATGCGCGGACCCCATGGAGCTGGAAAAGTTTACACTGAGATGTTCAAGGACCCAATGAACAAGCAGTGGAAGTATACGGATTTGATTGTTGTGATCATATCACCAACTCTTTCACAATTGATTCTAGAGTCTTATATGCCGGCTTATAACTTGGACACCAAGTAGTCAGATTCTGACAAGGTTTCTTTATGTACCAAATAACATGGAAAAAGTTACCAATCTAGTGATGTTAATAGTTATTCTTCTCATTCTTAATTTTATGGGGAAACTTCCCATACCGGCCGTAGGGGGTGGCCGAAACTACCTCCAAGCCTTTGGGGCTAGTCTGGCCACCCCCAAAAGCCCAAAACCATGAATGAAATTTTTTTTTAAAATAAAAAAATAAAAAAATAATAATTTTAATGCCCAAAACGACGTCGTTTTGGGCTGGGGTGGGTGTTGTAGTTTTGTGGTGTTTTCGAAATTTCAAGTGGACTGGATGAGAGTATAATGGACATAAAATGTCAAACCGTTTGAATTGAATGTTGAAAACTAACAGAGGAGTTCAAAGCGATAGAAATTGAAAGTTTAGGGGTATAAAGTGAGAGATTTGAAAGTTCAGGAAGGTTTGCAAAATCAGCTGGAAGTTCAGGGGGCCAAAGTGAAGTTTTTCCTATATATATATATATATATATAACTCTTTGGAAAGTGCTGAGTTTGAATTTTGAAGTCCAATTTTGTATTTACTAGCAAGAAGAATTGTGATGAGAATGTTTCATACTTTTGTTGCGTATGTATCAAGTTGGGTAAGCTGATTGTTTCAGGCTTATCCACATGTATGACACTGACCTCAGGGTTGTACGAAGGAAAAGCATGATTGAAAGTGAAATAATTTTTTTTTTTTTTTTTTTTGGAATTTATATTGCTTTTACTTTTTACTTGTGAGATTTGAGTTCAATTGACTTTTTTTTTTTTTTTTGGGTGCAAAGTGTATTTGAGTCCAATCATGCTAATTCTTGGCCAATGTTACCAAGTTTGTCAGTTGATTTTTACCAATGATTTTTTTGTTCAAAGAACTGCATCTTGTTTAGGATGTTTCTTATAGCAACTTACTCCAAGTGTGCTTCTTTAGTCTTTTGTTTATTTTCTATGATTTTTTTTTTGATATATTGAACATCAATGAAATGAAAATTATGGACAAATTATTGACGCCAATCATTTCTCTTATTTATATAAAAATGCTTATACTTTGGTCAATACATATGACTAATCTAACGAGATTATATGCAAATAAGTAAAGAGACTGTTTGAGATTGCTTTATGAAACTTAAAAAACCTGATTGTGTTATGAAACTTAAAAAACCTAAAAAGCTATGCAAAATAAAAAATTGATATATTTGGTAAAAAAATTATTTTTACTAAACAGAATTTACCTCTATAATTTTTTTTTTTTTTTTTTGGGTAACGTGGACCTTCTGTTTATAATAGGGGTGTCAACTCAATCCGATTTTTCGATTTTTGGCCAAAACTGGGAATCGGAACCAGAACCGGGACCCCAGATCGGGGTCCTGGTTACTGGCCGGTTTCGGTTTTACCTGGTTTGGTAACCGGTTTCTCCCTTGCTCATTGTCCCACTCCCACCAAATCCGAAATTGTAGGACTCCAAATTAAACAAGTCCATCACAAATTTAAGGAACGTGCAAGTAAATGAAGTAATGAACACTAAAAAGTAGAGTAGATTAAATCCTATCCACTAAAACCAAGCAAAACAACAAAATTTTCATAGATCAACAAAGAAAATATCAAATAAACCTAGAAATAAAAAGTCCAGAACTGGTTGAGTGCTCATTGCTCAGCTGACAGAGCGAGAGATGGAGACGAAGCGAGAAAGGGAGAAAGAAAGGGGCCAAATGGATGTGAGAAATGTTTGAAATAAAAATTCACCGAATAAGTGTTGTATTGTTGTGAAATGAAGAGGGGGAAACAAGAAATGGAATGACCGAATGGGTGATAACTGGCTGCTAGTGCTCATTGCTCGGCTGACGGAGTGAGAGATGGAGACGAAGCGAGAAAGGGAG